>NC_058404.1:112011885-112107951 GCF_002201575.2 Neomonachus schauinslandi | reverse complement strand
ATATATATATATATATATATATATATATATATATATATATATATATAAACCTCTGGCAAGACAAGCTAGCTATACTTTCTCCATCTGATAGCATAATTTGTGGGATTTTTTTTTTTTAGGGAGCAGATGTGGGTATTTTGCTTCTTCTTATGGGTTATGTCCCCAAGCAATTGACATTCTTTCCCCAATTCTCCTAATTGTGATTTCCAAAGACATAAAAAATATTAATTTTTAAGGCTGTCACTTGCTCCACTTTGCCCTTGGCATAGAAGGCAATGGAGACTACACATAAAAAAGCACCTAAGTGCATGTTCAAGTTGGAAACACTTAATCCAGACCCATTAAGGAAAATTGAAGTGATTTAATGGAGTACAGATCAACACCTAAAGAACACACAACATGAGTGAAAGATTGAGGATTATATCATAAAAAATGGGAGAGGTAAACTAACAGTTTTCAGAAAAGAATCCTAGGGCAAACTTAAGAAGTGATCAAAGGGAGGCACTGCTAATGGCTTTAAAGCTTTGGGTAAATTAATGAGAATGACCTAGGTTAGCCCATAAATTAGCTAAGTCAACTATCAGTGTTATTTATGGGAGCAACACATTGCCAGAAAAGAAAATTTAGGTATTGACGTATAGGCTCATTTCTGTGTATTCAGAATGCATTTGAATTTTAACTATCTTCCTGATATATTTCACATTTATAAACTGTTATGCATTTTGTAATCATCCATTCTCTCTGAGAGCTTTTTATTTTTTAGCACACTATTCTATTTCAGGCATCCCCCTATATAATGCACATTTATTTTTCTTGTAAGTTGTATACACATTATGGCATGATCTAGATAGATGAATTATAGTAAATGTTTCCAAAGGGTACTATTTCTAATTAATTTCTGGATAACTTTCTAATAAGATAATTCCAAACTAGTTCCAATCCATTATAGAGCAAAGCATAACAAAAAATATATATCTAAATAAATACATAAATAAAGATAAATTTTATATTTTTTCACTTTAGAGTGATATTTTAGACATCACTTATTATGTAGTCTTCTTTAATATCCGTGGTCATTTGTGACTACAAATTAGGTTTTGGATAATTTGAGAAAACTAAGTAGTAGTATTTCTTCTTTATAGTTCCAAGTATTCATTACTCCAGAAATTCAAAACATCAGTAAAGGCAATATACTTGTTCAAATAATGTAAACTAATATTCCCAATGGAAGAATTAATTTAGGAAATATTTTCTGAACCTACTGATAGTAATATATAATGTGCTGGCTCTGTTGATCTGCTTGTATTGTGAAAATTCACTTAACTTTTTATCATTTGCCCCCACTCAGATTTATGGAAATGCGTTTTTTGTTTAGGTTACTGATACAATTAATAAGCAATAGCTTAATGATACTTCCTTATATTTGAAACACCAAATTCCTTTAATTTTTATTACTTCTTGATCCTTTAGTTTATACAGTAGTTAATTGATTTATTTAAAAAGAAAACTTTGAAAACTAGGTATAGAAACAGGTATTTTGTGAAAACACTTCCTATTATCAACCTTCTAAAGATAATAAATGTTCATATATCTGTTTTATTATAATTAGACTAACCAAATTAATTCAAGTTGATCAGTGGAAGTCCATGAAGTATTTAAATGGGGTAAAATTTAAATTCCTGATTAAACTTGCAGAAGATAGGTTGCCTTAAAATACTGTAGGACTCGCATATAGAAATTTGATTGAAAGTTGGCAGCATTATAGCTATGCTTCTCCAATTATGACACAAGTATTATCAGATTGAACACTAACATGAAATTAAGTGTGGAGAATCTTGGTGAAAATATTCAGTGCAAATAAATATTAGGTGAGCTAAAAAATAGTTTAAATTTTTTCATCTACAAATAATCTAAAACAGCACTTCTTTGGTTGGACATTACACAACAGAAGGTCATCCAAAGCAAAAGAAATTAGAAGATAATGCAATAAAGGAACACGAATCCTTTCAAAAATACTCTGATGTAAGGCACCTATGTATGAAACTAACCTTTGAGTATCAATCATCTTCGGTGTGTGGCTTCAGGTTTCAGATTCCATTAATTTGAATGAGCATCAGTCGGCTGAACAGAGAAAGCATTTACAATGGAAGAGGTGCTTTTTCAAAATCAGGGTATAAACCCTCTTTTGACAATCTGAAGTGTAATTTTCTCAGAGATAATCCATTTCAAACCAACAGTGACTACTCATTTTAATTAGTTGCCAGCAGTTTTGTAAATTAAATTTCCGCTTCTAAATTCAAAATTCCAGAAAGAGAATGCTTTCATTTTGTTAATTGCTAAGTGAGTTTTCAAGATAGGGTAAAATGAAGGAAAGGATTCCTAATCAGCAGGCAGTTTTAAATGGCATACACCTGTATCTTTTGAGCGGTCTCTTAGTAGGGCTAGAACATTAGCATGTTGAATGTACACGTTTTGGGTCATCTTTCAAATAAACCATACTAGTGGATTCACTTCAAATTAAAGCGAATCTTCCCCCCCCCCCGTCAGTCATGTGCCTTCATGGTTCTGACTTGAATTGGACATATGTGAAATTATTTGAATTAAAAGTATGATCTAATACCCTAATACAAGATTTGATGCTATGAAGTGCAGCGTGCTAATCCCTTTTGTGATATTCACTCCCTTAGTGGCCTGAGGCAAAAATCTTTGTCTAGGTTTCAAAGACATACGAAAGGGCGTGTAAGCGTACAAATCACACGCACCCTCACAAGCCCCTCTATCTCAATCAAAGGAAAAGACTTGCTTGAGATTCACTTCACGTTTGAAAGAAAACTTAGACTTGGTTTCTCTATGCAAGTAAAATTGTCGAAGGCTTCTTCCTACCTGAGAGTCTGCAATTCTTAGAAGTGGCTTCAGGCGGTTCAAGGAAGGATTTTCAAGGAGAGACTGACCCCTGGAGGCAAAAGGAGCTCCTTTTTGGCCAGATCTTGCTTTTGTAATTCTCAGAAATATTAAGCAAAGGACTGACAAGAAGCATCCGTGGCAAATTCCAAGAGGTATCTTGCCTGCCTCTCCAATTTTTCTCTCCACACTCTCACCCAATGATTTATAGAAGAGCTAATAGAATCACAAATAGTGGAATATGAAGATTTTTTTTAAATCATGTACCACTGGAACATAAACTCCATGAGGGTAGAGCTTTGTTTGATTTGTATTTATATACTCATCTCTTAACAGTTAAAATGCTTAGCTCTAAATAAAAGTTTGTAGAAAGATTAAATGAACAAATTAGTAAATCTAGTATAATCCCTTTATTTTACAAAGATTAAATTGCACAAGTTTCCATACTTAGCGGAAGATGTGATTGTTGGTTGAACATCCATCAGAAACAATGTGGGAAGATAAAAGAGCTTAAATCATTCAGTCTGAGATGAGAGTCAGAAGGAGCCCTGTGGAACAGATGGTCGCTAGAGTTTTTTATCAGCCCTGAACACTGACCCCTATGTGTCCATCTTTGGAATGACTTCCATAGTTTGTTTCAGAAAGAATCCATAAACTTCACTGGTTTCCTATGAACAAAGACATGAAAAGGGTACAGGGAAAGCTACTTGCTCTGTGTGACTCAAGCTTTAGGCCAAAATACAAAGTCATAATGAGAAAACTTTAGTTTCTCCAAGATTCTACCCCCCTCCTACCAGATGATGCAAATTAATCTAATCTAAGACATTGAGCATTGCTAACTAACGTTAGTACTGGTGAGGTAAAGTGGAAACATTTGATCAGTTACTTAAATCTTTTTTTCGGTTACTTAAATGAATCATGTAAGAGAGATTTTGGTTGGGGGAAGAACATAAAGCTATTGTAGTTTGATGATTAAACATTTGTCAAGGCACTAGCAAAGTAAAGGCAGGAATTTTTTTCCTAATCATTCAACATATGATATTTCCAAAAGAATGTAGAATTGGAAAAATCTAATACTTGTTGAAATTGCTTACCTACTAAGCATACACCTGTATGGTATTTTAATACCATTTTTAATTATACTGTGGTTAGGGATCTACATTTTTCTCTACTGCTTATGGTCTCTCATGGGCTTTTGGCCATTGAATGCCCAAATGTATAGTATTTAGCATAAGAACAACAAAAAAAGGAACTGATGCAATTAGAAGATAGACTTCATAAACTCCATTATTTTATTAGGGTCAATTATGCTCTCTCTCCATTTAAATTGTGCTCCTGGGAGCTACCCTTAAATTGAGAAAAACACAGCTGCAAATAGAAGCTAACGTTCTCCTCTTTCCTGCCCACAAATATGTATCTTTTTATATACTTCTAAATTCTTGCTTCAAACCCCTTAAGTTCTTCTCAAATTTCCTCAACTCTTAGTTTCTGTGTCACACAATCTAGAATTAGTCTACACTGGCAGTCACATTTATTTCTTCTCTTTTTTGAAGAACAGCTTATTTTCTGATTTTAGAAGTAATTTTGGGCTCTCTGTATATAAAACAAAGACAATTATAAAGAAGAAAACAATTTATAAGTCCACTACCAAAGATAACTACTACTAATATTTTATTTCTTCTTGAGTTTAACAGTTCTGTATATTTATTTCCACGACTTAATTTTCTCACATAACACAGTATTTTGATTAAAATTTTGTTTGTATGTTTTCTTGTTATGTTTGTTTTCGACTTGTTTTGTTTTTCCAACATTTTAAATCTTTAAAAAAATCTTTTAGTAATTCTACTAGTGATAATTTAATTTAAAAAAATATTTAAAACATACATTTATCTATTTACCAAAATCAAGAATGCATTTTATTATGTGAGAAAATACTAGCCTATTGTTAACCCCTCTCCTCACTTTCCAGGTTTGGTTACTATGAAGGGGCTTAGAAACAAGATTACCATTATTAACATTTTATTTTTCCCTTACCCATTTTATGTTTTAAGTATATATTTTTAAAATTGCAAACACTTTTAAGAATAAATTTCTAATGAGTATTTTGACTTAATCCCACCTGACTAATTTAACGTATACCTATAACTTTTACTAAACATTTACTCTCCTTCATTCCTTAATTTTGTTTTAGTTCCTTAAAGTCTGAATGTGCCTTTAAGTCTTTCTCCTGCCTCATTGCTGGTAAGTTTGTGATTGAGATTGATTAATTTTGAGTTTTTACCCATTCAATCTACAAAATTCAGTTGTAACTAAAGAAAGGTATCTTTAGTTATGTAGCAAATACTTCTTGTTCCAGATATTTTGATCTATTTCCTCAATATCTTTCCTTAAAAAAATTACCTGATTGTGGTAAGAACACTTAACATAAGATCTACCCTCTTAACAAATCTTTAAGTGTATAGTACATTATTATTGACCATAGGTACAGTGCGTATGGCAGATCTCTAGGTCTTACCCATCTTGATTAACTGAAACTTTCTGCCTCTTGATTAGTAACTCTCCATGCCCCCCAACCCCACCCCCAGTCTCTGGCAACCACCATTCCACTCTTTGATTTTATGAATTTGTTGTTGCTGATTTTTTTCCCCAAGTGTAAGTCAGATACAATACAGCAGAAATCAATTTCCACTTATTTCTCTTTGTCTTTACCCCTCAGGAGAACACATACCCCATTAAGACTGGGGTCTGACTCAACCAGTAGAAAACTTGGTTTATATACAGCATAGAGATGTCATCTTCCCCTTCTCATACTTGTCAAACTCCTGATATGATCCATTTTTCAGTAGCTTAGCATTAAGCAAACAAACAAAAAACAGTATTAGAAAAATCTTATTTCAAGGATTGAAAGAAGGTCAGGCAAAACATGGAAAAGCAGAAATCTGGGGTGCCTGGGTGGCTCAGTGAGTTAAGCGTCTGCCTTCAGCTCAGGTCATGATCTCAGGGTCCTGGAATCAAACCCCACATCAGTCTCCCTGCTTAGGGGGAGTCTGCTTCTCTCTCTCCCTCTGCCTCTCCCTCCCAGCTTGTGCTCACGCTCTTTTTCTCTCTGTCTCTCAAATAAATAGATAAAATCTTTTTAAAAAGCAGAAATCTTATTAGTTAATGCTTCCAATAATACTTTTATATTGCTATTAAATTTTTCGTTTCCATGTATTTCTACTTAATCTCAGTAAACTCTTTTTTTATCATTAAGTTTTTTTTAAATTTCTGCCAACTTTGTCTTTAGTTTTTTCTTTCATTTCAAAAAACCATAGATTCTTGTTCTATATTGAGGATGACAAATTATTTTATAAAATATTCCTACAATCTCTGTGTCATTTTATTTTGTGAGGTCTATTCCTCTTCTGAGTCTTACGATTGGTAACGTCTTATTCTAATGATGATGTGTGTTTACTCTTTTTTTCTGTTTAATGTGTATCCCATGTAATTTCTTTTTTCTTGTTCTAAAACCAGGAGAACTCTCATTAGAGAAATGAACCCAATCCTCAAAAAATGCCAAATCCAAACACACATAAATGTGTCAGGCAAGAAGTATGCACAGAGTATGCATCCATTCTCTGTATATGTTTGACTTTTTTTAGATCTAAAGCTGGGAGTTACGTGGGAAGGCACAACTCCTATCCCAAATCTCGCCTTGGTGGACATCTATCCTGCGAAATTATGATGTCATGAAGTGAGACATTCTCCCACCCTATTTCTTAGTACAAGTTTCTTCCTAAGCTAACAACAAATCCCCAGTAGTCCATCTTACTTTCTGCCTATAGAACATTTATTCACACTAACAAGTAGGGGTGGGGTTGAAGAATAAGGGAAGAGAAGGACAGAGGCATCATGCAGTAGAAGATCCCTCTGGAGTTCTCAAGTTAATCCGGAAATTGTTTTTTGGGGAATAGGAATGAAGAGTGGGAAATAAATATTTCCACTCACTTTCAGGAAAGGAGGCTTGCTATGATCTTATAGCGCATAGTGATTAGTGTGTTTCAATCCAGTCCCATTAACCTTGATGCTAATGGAAATTCTTCCCAAGTTATGACACTAGACTAATATTTCCATGTTAATTTTTAGTGTCATTTTGAGTTCATTCATTTTGGTGCTTCTTAAACATTATACTGGGAAATAGAAATGATTATATAAGGGGATACTGATCATCCCAAACTAGAACCTACTCTGTAATTAGTTTCTGTTAGGTACATCTTCAAGCAAATGGATGAATCCTTTTAATCTGCTGAATTGTAGCAATGGAAACAACCTCAATTCAATTTAATTCAATCCCGTTTATGTGGTAATTATTGTATTTCTATTACTGGAGACAGAATCCCAAACTGGCATAAGTGAAAAGGCAAATATATTCCTCATATAACAGAAAGGTTAGTAAATAGAATTGTTTTCATGCTTGGATAGTTCATGAGTTCAAACAGTATGTTCAGTTCTTGAGCTTTTTTAATTTCCTATCTCTCAGATCTACCTTTTAAAATCGATTCATTTTTCAAGCAAAATTGTCTATGAGTGGTATCCAGGATCTCTAAACTTCAGTTATTTTAATATATCCACCACACCAGAAAAAGTTTTTACCTTTCATATTGTTGGCCACTTTGGGCCATGTGTCCATCTGTGAAACAATCCCTGTGGTAAAGATGATGTGGAAATTTGAATGGCCAAGTCTGAGTCAATCAGGCATCTGAGCTGGAGACCAAGTACTGAGCCAGGCCCACCCAAAACACAGGGAGTCTGGGGCATGCAGATAATTTTGGAAAGGAAAATAGAAGTAGGATTTCTCAGGCAACAGAATTTTCCAAATGTTTGTGGGTTTTTTCTTTATTTGCATTAGTCTAATCCCATAAACTAGGAACTAAAGACAGATCTTTTAGTATCATAATCCTTGAATGTAGATCCCATAAGCATCCATGTCTAAGTGTCTAAGGCCTGAATGCTTTCTGCTTGTCCCTGGACTGGAGTAATGTACACCATAGCATGGGATGTGGTGGTATGAGTTGCCCCTTCACACCAGGCTGAATTTCAATTTATAACTCTTTACAGTGGTTGTGATTGTTTCCTTTGATTGGAAGGGGAAATAGATAGCAGGGAAAATTTGCGAGGCTTTCTCCGGGTCCCAGTATAATCCCACACTTGCAGTCCCATCTTTCTGCATTTGTTGAAACTGTTAGCCTTGGACATATACTTCAGTTTTTTTTTTCAATCATCTAAGGATTAATATCATTATACCCCAAAGCACATAGATGTGCTTGTTCACAGATAGAAGGGGCCACTGAAATTTCTTTACCAGGTCCCTAAACTCTAACCTTGGTTGTCTTATTATCTATGCAATAAGATAAAGAGATTAACATTTAATAGATGTTTTGCTACAACATAACCAGAACTGTAGCCTTCCCAACCTAGAACAGAGTGATCCTCATTGCCCTCATATGTTAACTTTGTCTCTTCCACACTACATACCTTGTGGTTTTATTACCCCACAGATATCCCTGAGAGTAAGGAAGAATTCGTTCCCCTCCCCTCAAAAACTTGAAATACTGTTAGTTGAAAAGGATGACTACGTTCTGAAAAATGATAAATTGATAAATAGGATTTGATAAATGGATTTGATAAATGATAAATTGGATTCCAAGTTGTTTCAAGAGTAGGCTTAGCAGAGAAAACAGAGCCAGGATTTCCAGAAAAAGAGATAGCTGCCTATAAGACATCTTTCTATCACTTCTCTGGACTGAGAATCAAAACTGATTACAAAGTCCAAGGAACAAAACGCAAAAGCCAGGTGCTTGAGTGGCTCAGTAGGTTAAATGTCTACTTTGGGCTCAGGTCATGATCTCAGGGTCCTGGGGTCAAGCCCCGTGCCGGGCTCCTTAGTGGAGAGTCTGCTTCTCCCTCTCCCTCTCCCTCTCCCTCTCACCCTCTCCCCGGCTCATGCTCTCACACATGCTCTCTCTCTCTCAAATGAATAAATAAAAAATCTTTTAAAGAAATGGAAAAGCCAGGCAGAAGGCAGAGAAAACATGTTATCCCAGACACTTAAAATGGTACACACCAAGTTTGGATGTGTGCATGCAAATATGCATGACTTGAGAGCACAAGCATATTTAGAAAAAAAAAAGAATATGTAAATTTGGTTAAAACATGCAATATGAAGAATTAGAAATGCAGCTGGGAAAGTAGGTAGTCATCATCCTGTAAAGGACTTTTGACTCTTGGATAAGAATTTTTTCCTAATTTGGCGAAAACCAGAAAATCTTTGAAACCTTGCATTTAGAATTGCATTTAGAAAGAGGATTTTAGCAATGGCATGTGACAAAAATTGAAGCTGGAGGACATAGAGGGTAAAAAGACTCATAAACATACAATTACAATAGTTTAAGTGATAAATAATGGGAAACATACTTATGGTGATGGAAAAAAGAGAGAAGGAAAAACGCAGGATAGATTTGAATCCCTAGGTTTAGCAAACTTTGCCTGTTGTCTAGCCTTAGTCACCTGGGTTCCTTCCTTCCTTCCTTCCTTCCTTCCTTCCATCTTTCCTTCCTTCTTTCCTCCTTTTCATCTCCATTTCTCTTTTCTGTATTCTCATTCTTTTAACTACACTTAAACTGATTAAAATTTTCACTTTAATCAAAAAGTAAAAGAGGTTGGTGGGATTTGTTCAAACAGCCTACTGTTTTCTGAAACTATATGTCCAACAATGCCCCCCAATTCTCAGAAACATTATTAAAGAATTCTCTAGGACCACACTGACTATTGAGTATTGAGCAGGTTATTTCACTTCTTTTTGTTTTGCCGCATTTAACCGACTTTATATGAGATCATTTTTCAACATTTTAGAACTTGAAAATGCTCCACGTACCTGAATAGCTTTTGGTATACAATAACACTCTAGATCACTGGACAAAATATGTCAAATTTATGTCCACTGTCAAAAACATATTCTTTAGGTTTAACTTTATTCGAATAACAATCATTTTTATAGTTTCCAAGAACTGTGCTAAATACTTTATTTTAATAAATCACTATGTAGATTTAAAATATACACAGTGGTGGGCGCAATAACAAAAAGGAGCCCCTATATCCCCATCACCTGGTTTTAACAATATCATAGCAAATATATCTTTCCTTTCAAAGCAGAGTTAAATTTCTACCTTTTTTACATCCCTGATTTTTTTTTGTTTTTTTCCTTAGAGAAGATAAATAAAAATATATATAACTTTCTGCTCTAGATTATGTTTGAAAATTTCCTCAAAAAAGATACATTAAGATGGTGTTCATCTTATTTTTTGGTGAAAATAAGCTATTAATTTCTTCTAAATATTTACATATTTTTTATAGTTTTACTAGTATAAAAGCAGACTGGAATTTTTCCTTCAATTATTCACCTGCTGTGATCCAAACTATTACAGTCCTTGGGTAAATCAGGCAATTTTGTCTTTTGAGAAGGTGGGTAATTGTGTCATGAGCAAATTATTTGGACAAATGCCAAATGGCATTATCCAGTAAATTATAATCAATAGGTGCTTATTTAATAAATTATTTGTCCAGAGAATAGAGCCCCATGTGAACAAATAGTCAAGGATTCCGTGTGACCTCCCTTTATGCCGTGACTTGCTTTGTGAATTGGAAAAATCAGTTAACCTCCCAGTGCTTCAGTTCACTCGTCTATGAACTGAGAAGAGTAACATTTGCCACCTAACTCACCAGTAGTTTGTGAAGGTTAATGAGCTTCAGAGTTTTATAAAGTGTCTTTTTTTGTTGGCCCAGAAGACTCTTGAAGAGTACTAAGCATCACTGCCATTTTTTTTCCTTACAGATCCAGTAAATTTTCCTCTGAAAGATCCATAATATTACAAAATATGTGAGAAGATACTTCTAGCAGCATTATCCCACATCTATCATGAGAGGTAAGGATAGTTTCAACAACACTGCTCTTGAACCAGATTCCCATAAGTCATATTATTAGAGTCTGAAACATTTGTGGCCCAATAACACATGCTTGTTAGACAGAGTTTTTCTAAATTCAGCTTAAAATATTTTAGTTCTGGGCGCCTGGGTGGCTCAGTTGGTTAAGCGACTGCCTTCGGCTCAGGTCATGATCCTGGAGTCCCGGGATCGAGTCCCACGTCGGGCTCCCTGCTCCGCAGGGAGTCTGCTTCTCCCTCTCCCACTGCCCCTGCTTGTGTCCCCTCTCTCGCTATGTCTTTCTCTGTCAAATAAATAAATAAAATCTTTAAAAAAAATATTTTAGTTCTAATCAATTTTGTCAAAGCCCTATCATATCTTGACAGAATTTTATGAGTTGAGTATTAAAAAGAAAAAAAGTTTATCCAGGGACCAAATGCACCTGTTCGTCAGTGCCACACTGAATGAACAATATTAAGGTCATGAATGAAATCCACAAAAGTAAGATGATTGGCTGTAAGTGGAAAAATCTGTACATCACTCTCCATTTTCTGAAACAGTTTTGCCAAAGCTCTGCTTGAGATAAAGAAGAATAGCACAAATTTGTAGGATCCTGGACTTCAGACGTGATGTTACAAATCCTGTTTCATGGATTTTAATTAATTTTGTACTATTTTATGCATTTTAAAATTTGAGTGAGGAAAAAAATCACATAGTTTTCATGCTGTTAAAGAATTTAACTTGGAATTTTAGAAAGATGACATTGCATAAGCTATTTAATGAACATTTCTTAAATTATGGGGCATCATTTGACTTCAGATATTATCTTCTATTACACTTTATATCGGGACAATCGGTATATGTAAAAAAAATCATACATCTTTCTTACTTTATTTCAGAAGCATAATAAAGGAAAAGCTAAAAGGGAAAATACAAAATACATACATTTTGCTCTATTTCTCTTTCAATCGGAGAACAAACTATATAAAACACCTAGAGGAATTCTTCAATTATACCTGTATTTTTCCCTGAATATGGAAATCAGAGAAATTATCTATTATATTTTCAGTCCTAAGTAATAAGAGTGTAAATCATTTGAAAATTTACAGGAAAAAAAAATCCAAAATAATGTTAGAAGTTTGGGGGCATCCCCATCCAAAGACTGTTTCTGGTGGGGAATTCATTTCTTTGGCCTCGCAAAATGATGTGATATATAAAGATAAAACTGAGAAAGTGTAAAGATTATCAATATATTAACATGTTGTTCTTTCTTCTTCCCCAGAAATACAAACTATTTTCCTAGGTGGCAGCCAGCCTGCATCCCCAAGTCTTCGTGGATACATACAGAAGGCACTTAACTGGAACAACCAAATACATTTTCTTGCTCCTTCAAGAAAAGGTGTGAGGAATTGGTCTCCTAAAGCACATTCAGGTATTATAACTGTTGAGACTAGATAGACCGACAGCCAGAGAGTTTACACAGGCATCCTCAATTTAGAGCAGTTCCTTTTGAAAATGCAGAATTTATCTTTAACATTCTTTCTCCTCTTGGGGAAATGTAATGCAATGGTTCCCACATGCCAGTTCTCAGGCCAAAGCTGGTTTTGAGCAAGTCTTCACAATGCAGGACAAAATGAGAAAAGTAAGACAAGATTTTTATGTATGTGAAGGTAAAGTTGTCAACAATACTGTATTGTAAACATAAAACTTTTAGTCTAAGAATCTGCCCTTCTTAATTTTCTGTGATAAAGTGACTCATAAAATAATGGCAAAGTGGGATAGATTTTTTTTTTTAAACAATGTCCTTACTTGGTAAAATAACAAGTTAGAAAAACTACATTGTTGCTGGCCCTCTCTTAGTCTCACCTTTTAGAAAAATCACTGATGTCTGAAATCCAAAAGTCTAAGACTTTTTGGTTTTCAGTGCCCTTACAATTCTTTCAGACAACCAAAGAAAGCGAGATTCATAAAATCATTATATGTATAACTTAGAAAAATTTTATCATTATCTAGAACATATTAATATGAAAAATAACAAATGACATATACATTATCTGTAATATTCCTAAAAAATTTTAAATGAGCAAATTTGGTAGGTGATATGTAAATTTGGTGCCTCTTTTTTTTTAATAAATTACAATTGTTTTTAATCATATGTAACCTGTGATTGATATAAGATTTCTTTAAAAATATATGACCAAAAAGAAAGATTATTTGGGGGAAATATGAACACTATATTGTAAATTAATCAGAAATTACTGCCAAGAAACCAAACCAGCCCAGACAGTGCATAAATGTCCTCTGACCACTGTCACTGGGGGGTGCAAATCAAAGACCCTCAAGTAGCCGACTAGAGTATTTGCCAATTATCTGGATGCTCTTTTTGGAATAAGGCATTTCAGAATGAAGCTTACCAATTTTTTATAACAACTCTGTTTTTGGTAAAGGAAGAGAAATTTCTGTGGCTCATATTCTGGATATTTTCTAAAAGCTTAACAAATACCTGGTAGAATTTGAGCAACTCCCTAATATCATTGAGCACCTTCATTACAAGGTTGTTGTTGCTGTTGTTGTTGTTGTTGGTTTTCCCAGATTTATTTTAGTAAGTTCCCATGCATCATATGAAACCTCTCGTAGCAGTATTGCTATTTTCATATGAAAAATAACCCACTGCAAATCATCACAACTTTCTGGATAATTACTGTTGACCGACATCTGCCCAGAGGAGTTGCTAAAGCAGAGTCCTTGCTGATCCCTGAATGACAGTTTTATGAGGCCACATGTTTTGAAATTTGTATTAAGTTTATGGGTTTGTTTTCTCCCTGTATATGCAAAACTTGGTTACACTGTGGAATCTTTGCTGGGATAAACTTTATCTGCATATTTTTGGTCTCCCCAGACCAAAAATGTTAGTGCTGGAAAATTCCTGGACAGTGTTTTTAGAGGTACATGGCTATAAAAGAGAAGTATTTCCTTCTTTTTACTGCTTGACTTAGCAAAATAAACTCATTTTAGTTTTATAAAATGCAGGCAAGAATTCAATTCAATTATTTTTACTTTAAACGATTTAATCTTTTGCCTTTTCATAACCTTTTAGTATTATCTTTTAATAAAGAGAATAGGCTACATAATGGTACTTTTGGCATTGCAAAGAGGTTTTGAAAATATCATTTTCAACCCAATACATATTGCACGCTAAGTACATGGACAGGAAGTTTGGTTTGGAGAATAATTATATCAGGCTACCAATCAGAAGGCTGAATGTGCTGGTCTTCATTCTTTCGCTGACTTCATTGTTTTTCCAAGTTTATTGTGCTACCCATGGTTTCTCACCTATGAGAAGGGACTACTTAGAAATAAAACACAGAGAGAGAGAGAAACAGAGACATTTTAGAATTTTATTTACGTTAACAGTAGACTTCACATTTTCCCTAGAATTTAATAATCTACAAATCCATTGGGAGGTCTGATCTCAAAATAATAATCAAATATGAGAGAAATGGCCATATTAAATAAATCTGTGCTTCTGTAATATTTCTATGATAAGACTGAAAAAATATTAACCTATGAGAAGATATTTCTTTCATCTAGAGAGTTCTCTGTATATTTTTCTTTTTTGTCAGTTTAATTTTAACTTGCATATTTAGTGTTGGAGGAAAAATTTTTTTTTGGTGTGAAATAAATCAGTTCCATCAAGGGGCATTGGTATTAGGTACTTAGCAGTCAAATGGGCTCATTTTCATAAGCACAAACACAGCCATTTAGCTATCTTGTCTTCTAAAGGAATTCTGACCCAGATGACTCCGTTTCCTTGAAGAAGGGACTAAGGGGGCCAAATTTACCTCGTGCAGCCTATTTGACTCAGTTAACTCTGCCACTGCATTTTGATGGGAGTCTTTTTCTCATTTGACCTTACTGATAAGACAGCAAAGAAAGAAATATATTTCCAATGTTAATTCTCAAGGAAGAAACTTTTTCTTTCTCTTCCTCAAAAACACTAGTATGATATTGCCCTAAGGATATGTAAAATTCCACTCAGCACAAGAGCTAGAATGTTCTGGAAGTTCCAGGAGTTATACTTTGTATGTCAGACTCTCAAGTACAACTGGGATACTCCCTCACCCCAGACACGCGTTTAAGAAAAAGAGGCAATTTACAGGAGACTTGAAGGTCCTCATAAGATTTCATCCTTTGTCCTCTTAATGTATATCAAAGGCTACAAAGTTGAAGTTTGATGATATGTATTGGTCTGTGATTACTAGGAATATTACTTTGCTAGGGCTGCCATAACAAAGGACCACAAACTAGGTGGCTTAAACAACAGAAATGCACTGTCTCGCAGTTCTGGGGGTAGAAGTCTGAGATCAAGGTGTCAGCAGGGTTGTTCCTTCCTAGGGCTGGGAGGAAGAGTCTGTCCCAGGCCTCTCGTCCAGCTTCTGGTGGTTTGCTGGCAATCTCTAGCATTCTTTGGGTTGTAGAGGCATCACCCTGATCTCTGCTTGTATGCTCACATGGTATTCTTGTGTGCACACCTGTGTCCAAATTTCCCCTTTCTATAGGGATAGTCATATTGGGTCACATCCCACTCTTATGACTCATCTTAACTTGATCATCTGCAAAAACCCTATTTCTAAATAAGGTGATATTCACCATAACTAGGGGTTCTGACTTAAACATCCTTTGAGGGGGGCACAGTTCAGCTCATAGCACCGTGTCTATCCAATCTGACATTTGCATTTCAATCCTATCACACTCTGAGAATATGGCACAGACTAGACTATTGGAATTTTTCTATAAGGATTACATATATAAAAAAGAACAGAACAGATAAAGGAAGGTTAGGGAAAGCATCAAAATAAAATCAACTTACCTGATTTTAAATATTTGAATATTTACCTTCTTCTAGATTAAATACTTTTGGAATATGTCTCTACATATATGTCATATTCCTTCTCACCTAATGAGCTATGTATTAACAGAAAGCTAAATTTTGGCAACACATTGATGTTTTCTCAATCTATCCATTCTAACAATCAAAGACAGCCTATGCAATGGGTGTTTGTTTCTCTACTAATCTTATGTATACATTCATAATGACAAATGCAGAGTAGAGGAAAACCTCAATGTAAATAACACATTAGATATTTAGTTCGTAGATAAACAGGCCACGACTATACTGAATCCACTGGTTTTCTTTCCAATCACTCTGCCATATTAACCGATTTCTCTACTATTGATTGAATCAGCTGTGCAGACAGTCCGATTTTGTTAAGACAGCTGAAAACAGCAGATTGACTCTTTTTGATCTGTTTCATATAAACACAATTATTGTCAATGTGTTCTCAAATCCTCCATGTGACTGCAGAACAGATGGAATTTTTTTTTTCAAATTTTACTAACAGCAAAAAATAAAGTGGGCTCTAGAATTGATTTGCCTAATAATAACAAACTTTTGGCTCGACAATTTTAGGAATGCAACCTAAGAGCCATAAAAACCTCAAGATAGCCTAACTTGACTATATCTGGAGCTAAGTTGATCTAGGATTAATGAGATAATGCTTGGGAGATAGTTTTTGGTTTTGTTTTAAGAAGCAGCAGCATTGGTTTTGGCATAGAGCAATATTAGGGAAATATGAATCTCCGACATTCCAATGAGCCATGTGTTGCTCCCAATTTTTCGTCTACCAAAGTGGTGAGTAGGGTGTTCTTGTTCTATTGTGTTTACATTTATTCGGTTAAAGTATGTCTCTGAGTGAAGACCAATGATAGCACTGGGTACTTAGCACCTTTCCTTGCTCTCCAAGTGCCCTGCAAATATCATCTCATTACTCTTCAAAACCATCCAGGCAAGAAATCATACATCTCGTCTCAAAAACAATTCTTGAAAACAAGAATTTATATCCTCCAATAAGAGTGTACACTATATATGTGCTTAAAATTGTCCCTCCAGTTTTTATTTCGGAAACTTCGTCAGTGAGTGGGCAATTAAAAAACAAACAAACAAACATCTAAACGAGACATAAAGCAACACAATATCAAGAAGGTATTTGTGGGCTACTCTCCCACATGTTTGTTTTAGAAATTAACATTAAACCTTCAAATAACAATAGCTTGGTGTGATTTTCTGTGAAGCAAACATAAAGCTTTAAGTGTTTAACCATATTAAAGACTCCTTTTCTATTTACATAATGATATATCATGTTTATCTTATTAGCACTGTAAAGATATTAGTAGCCATGCATAAATAGAGCTCAGATAAAAAGATACTTCATTTCAGAATCACTAATCTATGTTAATACCATTTTGGTCAAGGTCCTATAGCAGCTGTTAGAATTTCAACCCCAACAGGTCAGAGAAAGAAGATGGGAAAATCCTTAATAAAATGTTGTTAGAAGCTACAGGTGGGAAATAAAGAAGCTCTTGTGACCTATAATCTTATTCCCTCATAAAGTCACCAAAAGAGCACAGCAGCTTCTGCAGTTGAAATTAGACAACACACTAGTGGCTTTTCAATCTCAACTTTTACAGTTCGATGTTATCATTTTCAGTGAAGAACAAATGAAGGATACAGCAGCTCTGCCCAAGATGTACTCTCTGGGTTTAATCAGCCCACTCAACCACATGAGTAACTCTGCCTTAACAGTATTTTATTCCCATTTATAAACAACATAGGTGTTCTGCTGGCTTGTTCATAAACAAACATTAGATTCTCAACGTGCTCTATTTGAGTTTTATCACTTTTATGCCAAATGTATCTGAAGAAAATAATTTTCTTTTAAACATTTAATACTAGGTCAGATCAATTTTAAAATGGGAGCTGTCATAAGATAATAAAATCTACCCTTGGCATCAGCCTAGGTAGAGTGCCGAGTTCTTCATATACAGTCCCACCATATTGGTACTCTGTAAAACAAAGTAAAACAAAACAAACAAAAACAAAACAAAAACAAAACAAACAAACAAAAAACAAGAAAACACGTAGCAAAAGGTTATAGGCAAGTGTGTGACCAAATGAGCAGAGTGTGGTAATTGTGCTCTTTCAGTACGGTGCCTCCTGCCGAAAGGGTAGGAGGCTTTGACTTGGCCCTGTCATTACCGCCATTGGCAGTGGTGGAAAGTTCCTACATTTCTATCTCATATAACTGGACCTTGAGGGATAACTGGCTTGTTACTTCATTTTGCTTAGAAGAGTATGTGACTTGAATTTTCTTTGGCCCCAAAGAGAAAAAGAACACTTCCTGAAAGATCACCATTGACATATTTTTCTTCCTTTCATAAAACTAAGGTTTTATGCTTTTCCTCTTTGATTTAAGGAGAATATTTACAAAATGTAAAATAATAGGGCTGAGAAAAAAAAATTCCTGGGGGAATATCTAAGAAAGGGTAGACAGCAATTTTCTATGTTTCCTTTTTCTCCCCATTTATAAAAAGCATCTCTCTAGTTATTACATCACATCAAAGTTAAATATTTTTAAATGCTTGATGAATACTAAAATGGCTTTTTTAAAAATGGGTCCAAACAATCAATTCTCTAATTGCTGGCTTGAAAAAGATACAATAAGTTACTTGTGTTCAGGATAACACAGCCTTTTTTATACAGATTAACTATTTTTACCTAAAAGTTCATCATGCAGTGGAGAGAGCAGAATTTAATATTGTTATTTGAAGAAGACAAAATTTTACAGATTTAATTTGCGACCAATCATTTGCATAATGTTAAGGTTTGGATTTAACATAAGCTTGAGATTTGTCACATGCAATTTCTGTTTATTTACCATGTATAGGACAACTTGTTTAAGAATAGTTGACTCTGTGAGCAGTTTACTTGACAAATTATGTCAAATATTTGCTTTCTGAAATCCTGAGAATTGGTTGAGTATAATTGTGTTTCATGTTGGCAAAAAATAAATATGGGACTAAGGATGTCCTATCATTAATTTGTCAGAAAAGCAAGTTGTCATTTCTGAAAATTTAATGTCATTGAAGCTCCATCTCCAATAGCAAAAGAGCACTATTGCTAATAGACTTCAGAGCTCGAAATAAATAAATCTTTGGAATCCTGTTGCATCTCTTGGGGTGTGACATTTGACAGTCTTTTATAGCACAGAACGAAACAAGTTTGTGAGCTGGAATTCAATTGTGGCGTATTGATTCCTTGCATCAGTCATTATTCCCTGCTGATTGACAGCTGAAAATTGGTTACGTTAAGTATTTCATATGTTATATTGGCTGACATTTGCTTGCCTGCTCCTGTGTCAATATTGTTGTAAAGATCTCCAGCTTTATGAGATAGCAATAGACACTGACTGTGGCTTTTGTGTGATGTTCCAGTGTTTTTCCTGACATAATTTAAGACATATTAAAAACCAGCAGCATCTTCCCTCTTGAGAAGCTTAATGCCAATATTATTGTCTTCCAGGGGAAGATCATGTATGCTCATAATCGGGTGCTAATTTCCACCCGTACGCTCATGTTTAGGCATTAGGCACTATAACTGTAAAATTGAGCCTTCTTGATTGATTCATGTCAAGCCTCATCTCGGCTCCTGCAGGGGAAGTCATCCGGCTGACCCTTTTTACACTAAAAGAAGAGATTTGTGTTCCTTTCTTTCACCTGGAACCATCAAATTGACTGAATAATCTGTAATACATTAGTGCTGACATTTGTTAGGGGAGAATTAAACAAGACACAGTAATCATCCCCTAGAATAAAAATTGTGTTTGATTTCCAGCAGAGTTCTATTAAAGCGATGACATACTCAGTCTCTTCCAAGGTGGAAAATCGTGAATATTCTCTGCATTAATGAATCAAGTTAACACATTAATTGCTTCTAGGACCTGGTTCTCCAATATGAGTGTTAAAGGATAGGAAGGCCCTGGTGCATGGTCAATACATATTTGTGATCAAGGTGAGCTTCTTGTGGAAACAGAATTTTAAAAGATTCTTATTGTCTTTTTTGCTTTTGCTAGTCTGAGATGTAAAAAGTTGTATTGTTCTCTGAGGTATATAAAATTAATCCAAAAATGGCCTATTATCTCCTCTTCAACTCACTTGAGAAATACCACAAAACAATTGGGCGAGGTAAGTACCCAATTACTAAACTTGATTCCTGGTGTTCATTATGTTGCTTCAGTTTACAATATCTTTGAATTCAGATAAAGAAGTGTCCTTACATCTCCCTCTTCCTGTTGTAACCCGCGTAGGAATCATTTGAAGCTGTTCTTGAACAACTGTATTTCATATTCACTCGTCTTCATTCAAGGCACCTGCTCATCAACCACGACTGTCAGCACGAAGCAGAATCGTATTACATTCCTTAGAGCTCACATGTGTGTGCTCTGGAAACACCAGTGTTTTATAGCTAACTTGTATAGGACTCATTTTCAAGATGATTCGTTCATAAGTGATTATGTGAGTGTGTTTTCCATTATGAGTTCACACTTCTCAGAAGTACCACTTAAAAACAGACCTTTTCCACTTTTGACTATATTTGTTGAAGCAGTTGTCAAGTTAGTTAATTGGGGTCATTTCAAAGTGCTAACGTGCCTGTACTCTACATACTCCAAGCCATGTGGAACAATTTTGGGAAGAGAACGGAGCAGGTTTTGCAAGTAAATAATACAGAGAAGACAGAATTTTCCTCTCCCTTCAACGATTGTAAAGGACTCTACGAAACTTGTTAAAGTTAAATGGACAATCCATGAACTAGTAGGGATTTCTTGGTTTCATTTCCTTTAGTGTGGGAGATTTAGAAGTTTGTTATCTTGCAGATGGCATATATCTGTCCAAGAAACTTCATGAACAAACAAAACATGGAGCCTATGCCGACACCTTGTTAGGCAATAAATCTACTAACATGAAGACATGAGACTTGCTCTCATGGAGTCCATGGTTTTCTGGGAGAGATAGAATGACACGCTTACAAAAAAAAAAAGAAAAACTGGTTTAAGTGTTAAAAGAAAAAATCTGTACAAAATGTTCTTTTAATACATTGTTGATGACCTAGTTTGCACTCCAATTTTGTAAATAAAAGCACATGCATTCATATTTTAGTATCATTTTTGCACCTTACAGAGGAAAACTAGAGTGTGAGAGTGATATATAATTTATGGAATCAGGATCAGGATCAAATATTTGACAGTTTATCTAGTGTCCATGAACCTATTTGTTGACAAAAGCACTTGCTCTAATGGAGAACATCCCCCTCTGCCTTATAAGTCTCCATAAAGGCACTTTTGAGGGAAGTACGGGAAGCTCTTCAGTTGCCAATTATCCCCTCACCTTGCAAAGCATAGTGAGGAGCTTCAAAGACAATACATGTTTTCACTGAAACTACAAACTAGATCAAGGTCAAGATAATCTATTCTATCCTCAGTAACTGTAGAACAACACAAAAGAACACTAAACTTGGGACCAGAAGCCAGATCCTTCTGGCCTAAATTTCTGACCTGGAAAAGAAGTTTGGACTACCTAATTTCTGATATTATTCCTAACCCCAAATCCAAGGATAATTTCATCTATCACATTTAAAAAGATATAAATAAATCTAAATGGAAAAGAGGGTATAAATGTAGTTAAAACCATTTGCGATAAGGAAATTTATGATTTATTAACATATGAGTAAATTGAAGATAGGTAACTGTAATTTGTCAAACACTGCCAAAAGGCAGAAACATGAAGGTAAATAAGACCAAGTCTCTATCTTGTGTGTTTGTGTGGGCAACAGGAGGAGAGCAGGAAAGGAAACCAAGTCACACAGTTCAATCAATCCTATTTTAAAAAGCACATATAGGGGCATCAGGTGCCTATACGTGCTTATGGTCAAGCATCTGCCTTCGGCTCAGGTCATAATCCCAGCGTCCTGGGATCAAGCCCCTCGTGGGGCTCCCTGCTCAGAGGGGAGTCTGCTTCTCTCTCTCCCTCTGCCCCTCCCCCCTGCTTGTTCTCTCTCTCTAATAAATAAAATTTAAAATAAAAATAAAAAATAAAAAGCACGTATAAATTCCTAGGGCAGCTCAGCGGAGGTAGCAATTAATCACATGGAGAACAGAAAAGGTGAGAGCCAAGTGAAATTTAGTTGGGTAGACATTAAAGAATGTGTAAGATTTCCAAGGTGGCCAAAGTGGAAATGAACAGGTACTCTAAGAAGACAGTTGTAATTGGTCAATATCCCTTTGCCGAGAACATAATCTCTCTAAATAGTCTAAGCAAAAAGGAAGTTAAAATAGGGAGTTATTTAACTTTTAAACCTATAGGAGGACAGAAGAAAAGTCTGAATTGAGCTTTCAGCAATGACTTCCAGAGTCATACCAGAGCCAGGCCACAAAGGAACTGCTCTTTTTTTCCTACAATCAGGAACTCCTTGGCCAAGAATGCATTGTGACTCCCCCTAGTAAGGAAATAATGCATAAACCACCAGACCAGGAAACCACTGTTGGCATGGAAACTCCAAAAGGGCGGGGATCGTGGTGTGCTCTGTCCACTGTTACACCCTATGGACCCGTAAGAGTGTCTGACATGTGATAGGTGCCCAATGAATAGGTTAGATGAGTTGAATAAGTGAACTGTTATCTCTACTAGTTCCAGAACCATGCCATGCCTAGTATGTCTCACTCCAACCAATGAATTCCCTGAAGCTGGCCTCTCAATACCCACCAAATTGAAGAGACACTCGTAGATCACTAATGTTGACACGAGAAAGAAAATACCTTCCCAATACTGCTTGTTAGCCAAGACAATTGATATTTCAGAAGCATGGCCTCTGCCTTACTTTGGCTTTCGATCTCAAGTAACTGCATTGGGTTGGCAGGACTTAGTCGCATCTAGCACCTACTGTGAAAGGAGCCTGAAGGCTTTTAGCTTTTTAGCCTCTTCAGCGTAGAACAGCATGACAAGAGAGGTAAACAGTCCATCCGTTTGGCTCCTAACATCCACGCTTCTTACGTTACATAAACTTAATAACAAGGAGAATAACAGCATTCTCCCATTCATCATCCACCTAAAGTGAATGGAAATGAAAATGTTCCAGCCCCTATTAGAAAGTGGAAGAGAGACAGTAAAGTATCCTCCAGAATGAGAAGTTACTTTGAGACCAAAAATCAAAGCAAACCACTCCATACTCTTTACAGAGTTTTATTTAGGGTCACTTACTGACAGGTGGAGGAGGATCTGGCAGATACATGATCCTAGGGCTACACAGCTACTCTCCACAGCCACTCTTCACTCGGTCTGGACCTTAACCCACAGCTTTTATAGAGTAAGGGGCATTGCGGTAAGGTAGTTACCTAAAGTGGCACCATCTGTGTGCCAGGCATGTCTACTAGTTATCTAAACTGCAGCCTTCTGTGCACCAGTCATCTCTACTAGTTACCTAAAGGGGAGCCTTCTGTGGGCCACTTGAGGGAAGATTGAAGCAAGCCTTCCTGCGTTAGGAAGACATTAACCTCCATGGGACTTAGAACACATAGTCCTGAGGGAAGCCATTGTATGGACATGACCAAAATGGACGGTCAAGATGGAGTCAGCGTTGTCAGCACTTCTACACCCCCCTCTCAAATGGTAGATACAGTTTTATCCATTACTTATTATTATCTCTGATCATTTCATTTTTTTCTTCTAATTAAATTAGAATCCTGTCTTATTATCTTGTAATCCATGTACTAAAGAAAAAAAACTCAAAAACCACAATCATTCACTATAGAAAAGATGGCAGAAAAAGCAGAAAGAAGAATAAGTGGGATTCAAAAATTCAGTCATGTAAAATGTGGGGTCAGGTGAAATTAGTGAATGACTGGAGTGAGCCAATACCACCATGGATGTCTATTCTCCCGTAACAATCAGTAGAGAGAATGTGTGTCATGTCCCAACTGTGATTTTAAGGACTTCGGCAGTGATTCCAGTCATCCTGATAGAGGGAAACAGGGCCAGGGAAACACCAAGGATAGAGGGCCTCGCCCTGCACCCCAAGCCTCCAGAGATGGCGCGGCTGGCTACGTCTTCATTAGGGCCTCATCTATCTACCCCTTGGGTCTCACTTTGCCACACACACAGAAGAAAAGAACTATATGTGCACGCCTTTTGAAAATAGGGGCTGCATGGGAGATGAAGGGCAATAGCTGATGTCATTATATCTGAAATCCTTTTATTGTGGGGACATTTTTCATGTGTGCTTTCCTTTTTCTGTATAAAGGTAGACACCATGGAGAGTAACAACAGTCTTCATTTCTGTAAATGATGATGAATTCAGAGTTGGAACATGGTAAGTTTCTTCCTCTAGTTGTCAGTGCATGTTCTCTTTGCTCTCAGCCATAACACCCAAATGATCACCGTTGTTTTACAAGGAAGAGCAACACAAACTTTAATTCTGGAAAAATCCATCTCCATGGGTTGATATGTAATATTCCGTGGGCATGTAAATACGAGCTGGTATCCTGGAGGACCTCTGGAAGGCAGATATTCTCTTCCCTGTCTGTGATGTGTAGTGATAAGCTGATTAAGAAAGTCCTCAGACTGTTCCTGTTCCTAGTCTTCCATCCGATCACCTGTCCAAAATATTATCCAGTAAACAGTCCTTTCTCTGGCCAACTCTCCTTTTAGAAAACTGCTGCTAAAGATTCTGTTGCTGGGAAGATTTGCTGGTAAGGGCCATTTCTGAACACAGCTATAATGCTGGAATCATCCACCTCTGGCTGGGGAAGCATATAATTCACAATGATCTGTAAACTAGTGGGCTGAGTTTATGGGAATCCTCTATGAGGCCATTGGTAAAAGTGGAGAGAAAGACAGCAAGTCTGCAAAAATAGGTACAATGTGAGTAAAAGACACCTTTTCAAGCAATTTATTTGTGATTTTAGAAAGTGCTCAAGGTTGATCTCATTTAAACAACGTCAACCTGCTGCCTACTTCCAATTGCATGGCTTTCTGATAAGGTGAATGATAGGGAGCCAGGACACAAGGTGTCACTTGGTATCTCATAGCCAGGTGTTCAATACCTTCCAGTAGCATGCCAGCAGAATAATTATTATCACAGAAAGCCTTACTCCAAACTCTAAGAGGCCTGGACTGTGATTTTGCTATTTGGCATTGCCAGAGTCTTCATACATTTTTCTAATCTTCAAGCACCATTATATCAAGTGAGAAAGGTGCTTCCACTGCAGCCTGGACAAGCTGAAGAGGCTTCTATTTCTCTGGAACCCACAAAAGTTGGCAGCCTGAAGAGATATTCAGTAAATGGGTTATAAAAACACAAGTACGGTTTAAATTGCCTCTAAATCTAAAGAAGCCCAACAAGCATTATGCCTTCCTTTTTTTTTTTTTAAAGATTTTTTATTTATTTATTTATTTGAGAGAGAGAGAGTGAGAGAGAGAGCGCAAGAGGGGGTAGGGTTAGAAGGAGAATCAGACTCCCCGCCGAGCAGGGAGCCCGATGTGGGACTCGATCCCGGGACTCCAGGATCATGACCTGAGCCGAAGGCAGTCACCTAACCAACTGAGCCACCCAGGCGCCCATGCCTTCCTTCTTAATGTTAGTTGATGTAAAGTCTTGCAAGTGTTCTTTAATGTTTGAGGAGACTACCTTACATGCTGTACTCTGTTGGATCTCCACACGCTTCACTGAATTTTTATGGCGTGCCATTCTCACCCTCTTGCGTGCATTCGTCTTACCTACACGTTGGCCATAATTCTCTCCTGCCCACATAGACATCAACAAAGTGGGCCAGCACGATACCCTATGCAATGGTGAGAAGGCAAGTGTCCCTGCAGAATAAATTACGACAAAGAGCCAGAAATGTGACATACTGAAGTAATGCAGTTATACTATGGTCACTGAGAGATGAAAACAAATTGCTTCTGGAATTCTCTGCCTCTTTGGATAGAGAAACTCCAATTTGCCAGCTAAATTGTTACTTGCCTGGTGCCAGAAATTAGGTTGATGTTCTTCAGGAAAGAGACAACTTCTGGAGCAGCTATTGACACTGGAGTTAACACATGACTGAATTTGTAATAATCCACCAATTAGCAGAGGGAATAAAATCATCTAATGACCTGATAGTATATGTAGGCCCGAGTAAGAGCTGAAGAAATGGCAATACCTAGGAGTAGGAGGGGGGCTTTGAGAGCTGGCCCTCTGCATCTGCCCCACCGTTACCACATTCTATCACAGATACAGTCACATCTAAGTTGGAAACTGAGATTGAAGGTCTGGAAAGAGGTTTCAGAAAAACTGGCACTTGTTATTATGTGAGGTATTTGTAAGGTACTCAAACAAAGCATGGCTGGCCTTGTAGTCTGGGTTGGCATGTGAGATACTCAGGGTCATTTGAATCCTCGTAGTGTCCCTCTTCTAATTTGCGGATCACGGTCTTTCCCAATAAGCGCTCTAAAATTTACAAGGAATCTTGGACAAGTTCAGAACATGACCTATATTATAATTCAGCAATTCTGAATCAGACTGGACAATATATTTAAACAATTTCAACCAGAGACTGTAAGTGATGATTCTTTAAGGATATCCATGGCCGGGGGAGGGGCGGGGAGGGGGCACCTGGGTGGCTCTGTTGGTTAAGCATCTGCCTTAGGCTCAGGTCATGATCCCAGAATCCTGAGATCGAATCCCACATTGGGCTCCCTGCTCAGCATGGAGCCTGCTTCTCCCTCTCCCTCTGCCCCTTCCCCTGCTCATACTTTCTCTCTCTCTTTCTCTCAAATAAATAAATAAAATCTTCAAAAAAATTTTAAAAAGATAAGGACATCCATGGATGATCTCAGACTGAGATATTATCTCAGTCTGAGAACTTACAAACCTGAATTTTAATTTCTTCTTTAAAACCACCAGAATGTTTCGAAGGAGTTACGCTAAACCAGTCTTTGCATTCCTCATTTTTTCCATAATGGTCCAATGAAGCAGCTGTGTGGTGTGCCAATGCCTTACCTTCTGTGGGCATGTTTTCCGGTCTGTCTCAGAGGATAATTTTAAAGATTTATATTTATTTGAGGGGGGCGCTGAGGAAGAAGAAGAGAGAGAGAGAATCTTAAGCAGACCCCCCCCACACACTTACCACCTGCTAAGCGCAGAGCTGGATGCTGGGCTCAATCTCATGACCCCAAGATCATGACCTGAGCAGAAATCAAGGGTTGGACACTTGAGCCATTCAGGTGCCCCATCTCAGAGGATAATTTTAGATATTGCTTTATCTCTATATGACATGGATAGCCAGACTCTCGTCTTTTAATTAATGAGATTCAGACCCAACCAGACATTGTTTTCAGTGTTTTATTTTAGAATCTTTTCTTTTATTGAAAATATAGGTCTATTTTCAGGAAAAAAATAATATTATATAACTTTAGACAATGGTTCTTATAGTTGTTTATTATTCTATTTTAGTTGATGACATATTGTTTGCCAAAGAGTTTATATTTGTAATCCTGAGGTATGATCAATCAACTTATACTCCTTAGTGGGAACCTTATAAAGAGAAGATTTTCTCAACATTCAGTGAGATGGGAGTGGATAGAGAAAAGTAACATAGTTGGCAAAGAGATAAATTACATCTTTAAGGCCTTACCTTCATAGATGTCCTCTCATTCTACTTTTGTGGAGATTATACTCCCGAAAGTCATCTGAGAGCCCATATCATCTAACCCTTTAGTTTACAGCAAAAGAAGTGAGGCTACACCCCACCCAATTAAACACTTCATTACATACTGTCTTATTCTCTAATTGCCTCTTGTACTATTACATTTCTAACAAGACTGTAAGCTCTTTGATAGCAGAGATAATTATCTTCTGTGTTTTTTTTTTTTATCTCCCTCACAGCTCTTAATACTTGTTGATTAAATGATTGATTTAATCAAGGATACTCTCTTTTTTATCCCTTATGCTTCTAAGATCACTGGTCGGGTCACAGATTGAAGCACTCATGGCAGAAGATATTGTTAGTATATAAAGAATTCTAGGTCCTTCGGATATAGTGTACTTGGTTAATAAGGTAACTAAATAAAGTCAAATGACTTCAATAATTAATGGAATAAAAATCAAGAGGAAGGATTACAAAAGGAATTTGTAAATTCGAACACGCATTAGTTTTCCAAGACAGTGATCATGATACGGATGGACTTTTATTCACTACAAAATTGCTAGAAAATGAAAAAAAAATTGCTAGAAAGTTATAAAATCCACTTACTATTTAAATAGAAAATGTACGTATCTATGTACATGTAGATA
The DNA here is from genome assembly GCF_002201575.2 of Neomonachus schauinslandi. Taxonomy (NCBI): domain Eukaryota; kingdom Metazoa; phylum Chordata; class Mammalia; order Carnivora; family Phocidae; genus Neomonachus; species Neomonachus schauinslandi. The sequence goes on along the minus strand of NC_058404.1, from coordinate 112,079,867 downwards.
CAGAAACATATATAAGGAGTCCAGACTGCTTTGCATACTTTCCATCAAGTACTGCACCTAGGAAATCAATAGCTTAAGATTGGTCCCGGTATACATACATGCCTTAGGTATTTAACAGAAAGTTCATAGAAGTATAAAATTATAATCTCTTCAAACTTGTGAGAATTTGTATTTTATAAATGAAAACACCGAGGCATAGGTGTATCCAAATACTTTGATGCTTTGTCCAAGTGCACACATTTATTAAATAAATTTATAATCAGCCTGAATTGGTCACTTTAATGCTTCTCCTATGCACTATGAAGGCCATGTAGCTGTCTTGTATTTGAAGGAGATGTTTTTAATAAACACTGAACAAAACTGAAAATAGTCACCCTCTATTACATTATTGTTAATTACATAAATGTTAATTTCATTTGTCACTTAGTGAGTTGCTTGAAGACAGAGATTCTGCCTTAATCTTTTTAACTTTCATTGTGATGGGTATAAAGAATTACACATAGTAATTGGTCATTAAATGTTTGCTAAAGGGCGCCTGGGTGGCTCAGATGGTTAAGCGTCTGCCTTCGGCTCAGGTCATGATCCCAGGGTCCTGGGATCGAGTCCCATATCGGGCTCCCTGCTCCTTGGGAGCCTGCTTCTCCCTCTGCCTCTCTCTCTCTCTCTGTCTCTCATGAAAAAATAAAAAAAATCTTAAAAAAAAAAAAAAAAAAAAAAAAAAAAAAATGTTTGCTAAAGAAGAAAATATTGGATGTGTTTTTGTGGGCAGATTTCCATCCTCCTCACTACAAACTTGGGCTATATAGCTACTGCAGTGCTTGGTCAAGGCTCTAAGTAAATGGGACAGTTTTACGCATGTATTCTTTTCTCAGGGTAAAAGAGAAGGCAGCAATAGCACGCAATTTCTTAGACAATTTATTTTACAAGACTTTATTCTAATCTTTCTCATAAAAACTCTTCTAAATTCTAAGACAAATAAAATTATAGCTAATTAGATGCTTAACTGCTGTTTATTATATTTGTACATTACTTTTGGGTCAAACTTAAAGACAGAAGAATTATATCTCTATGTGTTGGGAATAAGCTTTTAGAACAATGGGATCTTTTGTAGAAGCAATATATATTGTTTTTTAAATATTTTAATTTTTGAAAACCAGCACATAATTTTACAATTTAATGTACTGTGTGTGGATTAAGGGAAGATGGTGGAGGTGGCGGCAGCATAGTTTCTGAATCTTCCTGACTCTCCTGTAAAAACAAATATTAACCAGAGAGCAAAGCCAATAATACTCAGACAATATTTACAGAAAATGAGGTGATGAGGTCTGTCCCTCAAAAGACAAAATAGAAGTGAGAAGGAGAGAACCATTGATAGCTCCAAGGTCTCTTTGTTAGCAATCTCTGTGAAGAGGAAAGCAGAGCAAAGCCAGAGGGTATCTGGGAGACTTGGAACAAGAGGACCCCCAAATAGCCAAGAATAAATAAGCGGAAGTAAATGGAAAGCATGGTGGACCGATAAAAGTGAAACTTGTAGGGTTTGCCTATTCTAATCCAAGTAATTGCAGTGGGTCCAGTCTGAAGGAGCTGTAGCAGTTTGCCCTACGAACTTTTTACCTAACTGACCAGTGCTCCCTTAGGAGAGAAGACAGCGGCATTTAAGAGAAAGTGTTGAGAGTGGAACCAAAATTGAGCAAAAAAGGAAGACAAAGGAAAAAGTAGATAAGAAAAAAGGTAGGGTAGCCACTGGGTGGCTCAGTCGGTTAAGGATCTGCCTTCGACTCAGGTCATGATCCCTGGGTCCTGGGATGGAGTCCCTCATCGGGCTCCCTGCTCAGCAGGGAGTCTGCTTTTCCCTCTGCCTGCCGCTCCCCCTGCTTGTGTGCTCGCTCTTTCTCTCTCTCAAATAAATAAATAAAATCTTCTTAAAAAACACTTTATGTAAGCAGGGTAAGGGAAAAAAAATCTAGCACATCTCAAAAAATAAACTGCCAAATATTTAAATACTGCCTGAGAACGTTAGAAGAGGGAGCTCTGTAGAGTTAGAAAAGCCTTGTGAGCCTATCAGGAAAACTGAATTAATGTGAAAAAGAAAGACAGGAGAGTATTGAGGTCAAATCCCATACAAAGACATTATTTTTTTAAAAAATGAGAATAAAGAACAGATTTAATATTCCAACAGTCAGTGAAAGTGAACCAGAGAGATGTTAATTTTTAAAAAGGTCAGAATTCCAATGTACTATTTCAAAAGAAGGTGAAGGCATTTTTTGGCTATCTCTTGCTGGATAACAAACTATCCCAAAACACAGTGGCTTGAAACAATCATTTTACTTGGCCTGTAATTTCGTGGGTCAGGAATTTGACAAAAGCTTGTCAGAACAGTTTGTGTCTTGGCCACGTGACATCAGCCAAGGCAATGGAGTTGGAGGGTGCAGTTTCAAAGTAGCTTCTTCATGCATATGCACGCATCCAGAACCTTGACATTCTTTGGTGCTCTTTGCTAAAGGCATCTCGCCCTATAGGTCCTGTCTATATGGCCTAGACTTTTCACCGCATGGTGGACTCAAAGTAACTCAACTTTTTACTTGGTGGTTTGGGTTCAAAGAGGACAAGAAGGAAGCTCCAGTCTTCATAAAGACTATGCCCAGATCTGGCATGGTGTCACTGTAGACGTACTCTATTGATCAAAGTAGTCACAGGCCAGCCCAGAGTAAGGGGAGGAAAGTAGACCTTATCATCACTCCTAGCATCAATGGGAAAGTGTCAAAAAAAACTTGTAGCCATCTTTAATGCATCATAGACATTAAGAATATAATAAAAGAAATGAAAGTACCACATAAATTGACATTAGAAAAACTCAGAAATGAGGTGAGAAAACTCAAATACAATTAGACATTAATGAGAAAAAATCCTTTAAGAAATGAAAAATGAACAAGAAAAAACACAGAAACATATAAACAAAGTAAGTAAAACTTTAAGAGAAGTATACAGCGAAAAAGTAGACATTTAATTAAAAAAAAGAACAGTGATTATAAGGATTTGAGAGATAGGAACATACATTAAAGACAGGCAAAGAAAATCCAACATAAAAATCACTGGATTCCCTGCAAAACAATAATAAGAAAAGCAAGAAAACAGAAAATATAATAAAAACTATAACTCAAGAAAAATGTGCTAAAATTATTTTTTTAAATGAGACCCCTATTGAAAGAGGACACCTTTTGCCTAAGAATATAGGTACAGAATGGTCAACAAGTCATATTCTAGGCAACTTCCTGGACATTAAAGATAAGAGAAAAACTATTAGGTATGAGGACAAAAAGAACATGTGGCTAACAAGAAGAGAAAATAAAATATCATCAGACTATTTTTTCTAATAAAGACTATTTTCTTAAAGCAGTTTTAGGTTCACAGCAAAATTGAGAGAAAGGTACAGAGATTTCCATATACCTCCTGCCCCCATACATGTACAGCCTCCCACGTTATCAATACCCTCTGCCAAAGTGATACATTTAGTACAATTGATGAACCTACATTAAAACATCATATAATCAGTGGATTGAAGTTGCAGAAAGACCAGCTATGTGGTCTTTGCAAATTGGTCTCCAAAGCCCTCACGGCCTTTGTTTCCACAGATGTAAAACATGGTAGTTGACCATATAGATCTCAGTGTGTGTGAATAGCACAGTCGAAAAGCGTGTAGGCGTCACTTCGACTGTTTGAATTTCTTTTTTTTTCAAAGATTTTATTTATTTATTTGAGACAGAGAGAATGAGACAGAGAGCACATGAGAGGGGGGAGGGTCAGAGGGAGAAGCAGGCTCCCTGCCGAGCAGGGAGCCCGATGCGGGACTCGATCCCGGGACTCCAGGATCATGACCTGAGCTGAAGGCAGGCGCTTAACCAACTGAGCCACCCAGGCGCCCTCGACTGTTTGAATTTCTGTGACTCTATGATTCTAAGTGTTTTCTACCAATTAAACTGGTATGTTATCTTGTGAGGTGGTAAGTTCCCTGTTACTGGAAATATTAACCCAGAAATCATTATAGGGAAATTATATTTGGTGGATGTTCAGAACAAATTGCCTCTGAGATATTCTCCATCTCTAAACCAAGACTGTGAATAATGTTTCTGTTCTAGGAAATGATGAGGTGCATGTAAAGATGCTCATGAATATGGGCAACATTACATGTGCTGAGCATGCTAGGAACCACAGGAAGATAGCAGAGGCATGCCTGAGTTTCCATTGTGTCTACAATAGGTATCCAATTTGTGTCAGAAAAGTCATAAAAAAGTCATTAGTGTTCTTCTTACCAAGCTATTTGAAAGAAATTAGTGGTGGCAGTTGGAAGAAGAGAAGGTGCCAATCAGTGTTTTCATTTTGTTTTGTTTTGTTTTTGTTTTTGGACCTATGTGTTTGCAGACCTGAAGAGTCACTGAGTAGCTTCCAGTCTGGGTAATGTTTTCAGACAATTTCTACATGTGCTGAAGAACTATGCAGAACAGCCCAAGGTATCCCATTATGTTACTGAAGAGAAAGGCAGTTTATGTAATGGTTAACGTGTGGACTCTGGAGACAAGATTTCAAATTATGGCTTTATAAGTTATTAACTGTGTGAATTTGGTTTTGCCTCAGTTTCTTCAGCTGGAAAATGTGGATCACATTACTACCTACATCATAGGCTGTTGTGAAGATAACATTAGCTAATACATGAAAAGCACCTAGAATAGTGACAAATACATAAGAGGTCAAATTCAATTAATATTAATATTATTGGGAATAACTATGTCTATTATAATTTCATAATGTATACAAAAATTTTAAGAGCCTGATTTTTTTCTGTTAAATTTCTTAAGTTAAATTTTTTTTATTATTATGTTCAGCTAGCCAATATATAGTACATCATTAGTTTTCGATGTAGTGTTCAACGACTCATTAGTTGCGTGTAACACCCAGTGCTCATCACAACATGTGCCCTCCCTAAGTTGGATTCATATTTTACTTATGCAAATAATTAAATTCTTTGAGCCTTAGTTTTTCCTCATCTGTAAAATAAGAAATAATAATGTCAAGTTCAAATTATTTGTGAAGTATAGAACATATAATGAATGTAAAGTTCCCAGCACTATAGCTTACATGCCTGAGACACATAGCTTCCCACTCAAATATGTGTAGTGTGAAATTGTCTCTGGGAGGCAGCTATGAGCCAGCAACTCAAATTTAGAGATGCTTTGCATCCAGTGAAATCCTGGCACTAGATCTTGCAACAGAATAAGGGCAGAATGATGTGGGATTTTAAGAAGACTAATGTCCTATTAGGTATTTATCCAAAGGATACAAAAATAGTGATTCAAAGGGGCACCTGCACCCCAATGTTTATAGCAACAATGTCCACAATAGTCAAAATAGGGAAAGAGTCCAGATATCCATCAAGAGATGAATGGATAAAGAAGATGTGAGATATATATATATATTATATATATATAATATATATATATATATATATAATATATATATATAATATATATATAATATATATATATAAAAAATCATATATATGTGTGTGTATATATATATCACATCATATATATATGTGTGTGTATATATATGTATATAATGGAATATTACTCAGCCACCAAAAAGAATGAAATTTTTGCCATTTGCAATGGCATGGATGGAACTAGAGAGTATTATGCTAAGTGAAATAAGTCAGTCAGAGAAAAACAAATACCATATGATTTCACTCATATGTGGAATTTAAGAAACAAAACAGATGAACATATGTAAGGGAAGGAAAAATAAGATAGGATAAAAACAGGGAGGGAGGCAAACTGTAAGAGATTCATAACTCTAGGAAACAAACAGGGTTGCTGGAGGGGAGGTGGGGGGATGGGGTAACTGGGTCATAGGCATTAAAGAAGGCATGTGATGTAATGAGCACTGGGTGTTACAGGCAACTGATGAATCACTAAGTTCTACCTCTAAAACTAGTAATACACTATATGTTAACTAAATTAATTTAAATAAAAATAAAAGACTAGTGTCCTTACTCTTGATCTCTGTCCCCTTTCCTTGACTAGGTGCTGATCACTAAAAGATTCTAGCCTAGAATACTACTGAAGCCATAAATTGTTAGGAATTTGAAAGCCTGGACAGCTTGCAAGTAAGAAAGCCACCCACTAAGCAAGCACACCTACACTGAACTGCAATGTAAGAAAAAAATAAATCCTTATTGTGTTATGCCCCTGAAATCTTGAACTTCATTTGTTATAACAACTGAAAGTACTCTCTTGTTAATACCCATCAAAGATAGTAAGTATTCAATACATTATAACATTTATTTTAATCAACATGTCTGATAGAATGGAAAATACTAGGTTTTTAATGAATAGTAAACTTTATTCTTTTAGTGCATGTCAGTGAAAGGATGGTGTAAAGAAATAATAATGAAATGTGACTTATGATCTACATTTGATTCTAATATCAAAGCTAATAATATTAAAATGTATTTGTTTTTACTATTTATATTTTAACTTTGTTGAGAAAACTAACAATAAATGAATTTGTATCTCTACTTTCTGTTTAGTGTCTTCCAGATCTACTTTCCAAAGTCAAGACACAGTAACTTCCAAATGATCATATTTCCCTTCTTTATTTCATATAACTTTAATTCAGGGTTGCATATCTTATATAATATATATGTAGGGCAAACAAGTGTTTTGATTTAGGCATCATCTAATTTTTCTTTATGTTTAAAACCATTAAAATAATGCTTAAATATATTTATAAACCACACTTGGAGGAGGGGGCACCCTTTGTAAACTGAGTGGCATAAATATAAAGCACATAAAAAGAAAACTACATACATATAAACTGTATAAAACTATCAGTTCTTTTTTTTAAGACTTATTTATTTGAGAGAGAGAGAGCACGAGGAGGGGGAAGGGCAGAGGGAAAGAGGGAAAGAATCCTCAAGCAGACCCCCCACTGAGCACAGAACCCACTGTGGGGCTCAATCCCCAGACACTGAGATCATGACCTGAGCCAAAATCAAGAATTGGCCACCCAACATATGGAGCCATCCAGGCACCCCCAAAACTAAGCATTCTAGAAAGCAACACAAACAGAAAATACAAATGAATTCAGAGGTTGTAGAGTGGTATGAAAAAGGGAATCACAGCACAGTCTAGAATATGCATCATTCTGAAACTTTAAGCTAGGCAACAGGCCATATCTTGTGCCCCCCAAAATATGTTTTTGAGAGACATGTTTCTTAATCAGAAAACTGGTACATTCACCATAGATGTGACCACATATGTCAATCCTATTTTCTTAGACTAAAGTTATTCAGAGTAATGCTGAGGCTAATTCATCTTAATTAAGCAAAGTAAGATGATACCTTAGAATACAAGGTTTTAATGGATTAAAATATTAGTAAATTCAGTCAATCAGGTAATATTTATTACATTTATTTAACAAGTAAATAATCAGTTAAAGAAGTCATGAACTAGGGGATATACACTGAATTCCTAATTGTTAAACATGTCTCATTAAATACTGAATGCTATGACTCAAATCTAAAGCATTTAATTGCCATGGAATGACTAACATATATGATAGGTTTCTATACATTTTCGCATCTAATTAAGGGTCATATAAGATACATTAACAGTGTAGTGTGATTGGTTTATTTTGATGTCTCTCCTCCCTTTTTTGGATTTTTAAAATCTGTTTCTGTGAAATTAGCTGATAAGAAATGGAGCAAGCTCAAGCAACAACTTGATCTGTTGGAGGATCAATTGGCCTTCCCTTTTGTTAGTTATGATGTGTAGACTAAGAATGAATTATCAATATGATTCTGGTAACTAAAAAAATATAGTGTAAAGATACTAACACTGCTTAGAAATATAAGAATGCTTCGAATCCATGTTAAAAATAATAATAGAATCTGAAATTAATGATGTACTATATGTTGGCTAATTGAATTTAAATTAAGAAAAATAATAATCATAGTAGTACCTCTGTTAGTCTTTTTTTACCAGCCACTTAATTTTTCACTTACTGTTGTACTTGTCACCATGTATTACACACTGAAGCAAACTTTTAAAATTAGCATTATGATACGTGTTTTCTGATGAACATCCCACTTGTAATTACCATGCATCGATTCCCTGACTCAAAATTGCAACTTACCTCTTCACGGAGAACCGGTATTTGACAAAGCATTTTCCCTTTCTACCTAACACGAAAACTTTTCTTGGGAATTTGAAATAAATATAAACATGCCCTCTTGCATAAACTTACATGTATCCTGGAGACCATTTGTTGTCTTAGTAAAGAAGAACAGAAACTATGCTTTTTTGGGCCTTAAATTCAAAAACGCTTTTGCAGTAAGATCTGGCTTTTTATATAATTTATTTTAGCCAAGCAACTTAAAACTCCCTTTCTGATGTGTTGGTACTATTTGAGTAATGACGTAAAGGCAAGCTATTTATATGCAATGTGATTCATAAGCATAGAATTGCTAAGAATTTATATTGATCAGAGAGGATAAAGAAATGGAGCAGATTCAGGTCTGACCCTTTCAGATTTAAATTTTTACCAAGTTAACCTGTTTAGTAAGTACAACTAAAAGAGAAAGTTCTCATATTATCAGAGTGGAAGAAAGACTCTTACATGTAATAGGTGCACATTTGTTGAGTGAATAAATCCATCAGTTAGAAAGCTTAACTGTTTAGGAAGTAACCTAGTAAGCAGCGCCCCCAGAAAAATGAAAAAGAATGATGATAAAATAGGCAAAATGGACTTTTCTAGGTACCTTGTATTAATCTTCCTTGAAATCTTAACATGTAAATGACGGATGCATTTATTCCTTAATTTCTCTTTTGCTTTTGTGGTTAGACATAGAGGGCTTGGAATCATTCGTAGATTTTCAACAAATGAAATCCACAGTGTGGTATTTTCTTCATCAGCTCACAAAGCAAAGCATGTTGTTTGGCATTTCATTCTTACTCCTGAGAAAAGCCCAGAAAATTGACACAACTGCAGGGTGCTGATCACACTTTGTTCTTATAAGAAGAGAAATATGCTATTTGTTTTTACGTTTTCTCAGTTGTCTTGGGAGCAAAACTGCCTCCAGCTACATGTGGGCTTAGTCTCCGACGTCCATCTTATGGGTGTCACCTGCTAAGGTGAGGAGTCTGGAATAGCCCAGACACATTATGTATGGGTGGCCTTTTGTTTACGGCAGACAAAGCCAAAATCCTCGGGATTACTTGAAGATATCATATAACACACAAGATGGAGTTACTATTATTCTCCTCTAAGACATATAGTGTTTCCCCTGGGCAGAGAAAAGAACGCAGAGCCAATCATATGAAGACAGAACCCATTAAAGATTTATGCAAGCCTGAATTACTTGGCTTTAAACTATTTTCTTCTCCCCCATTCTTTTTCCCTCATTTTCTCTTTAATAAGAGGGACATTTCTTCCTGAACAGCAAAGCTGATGTAGATAGTATCACTGGTAATCCTTGGCTTAAGCACGGAGCTTCTAAATGGCCTGAATTAGGCTGGAAGATGGGGCTGTTTGATTTCCCTTCCTTTTTGTTTCTGTTTTCAAGGCTCTGTCACCAAATGTCCCACTAAACTAGCATTTAGGTGGGCTTGGGGCCTCTGTGTGTAAGTTTCCTTTTAAGCATAGTCAATGAAACAGCTTTGAAGCTGTTGAACTGTGTAAATGTTATATTAACATTTTCTCTCGCAATTATAGACATTTACATGGTCTTGTTGAAATAGCGCTTTCAGAGGGAGGAAAAAAATACCAGAAGTGAAGGTACACAATGAAATGAAAAAAGCAGCAGTGTGCTCTATTTATTTAGTTTCTGAAATAAATCATTTCGACTTTTAATTTACACTTCTCTAAGATGGTGGTTAAGAATAGACAAACAAAGGATACTGTGAGAAATAATTTCATTTTGTTCCTTTGTTACATTAGATCATTTAATTTCCACTTGGTTTGCATATGGAGATTTGGCCAATGCACCCTGTTCTTTAAATTTGCTAACTAATAACAAGGACTCAGGGAGCTCATTCTAAAGACCTAAGACTCATGGGTGATGATTCAAAAATTATGAGACTACAAGTAGTTGTCCAGTTATAAGAAGAAAGGCAAATAGAGTAAATTAGACATTAATCCGAAGCATTCCCAACTATCCATGTTCCTATTTAACAGAAACCATAATGTGCTTTCAAATTGAAAAGATTTGAATCATTCCAATAACTACCACATCTGTGATCTTTTCACTGCACGCAGTCTGATGAACAGGTTAGAAAAAAAAATATAACAATCACTTAGACTCTAAGGAAATATTTTAATAGTCTAATTTGGGTCCCTTTGTGCATACAGCGCAATCATTTATGGATGCACATTCTCAGTAAAATTCAAAGTAAAATTATCTCCTTTCACATTGATACTACCAAATTTATTTTCTCTGAAGATCAATAATTTTACAATTATACTTATCATTATACCACAGGATTCTTTGCTATTGATAGTCTTATGATAGTCTTCAATGATAGACTTCTTTCACTCTTTACAAGTATGTACATATATATAATATATACAAGTATATACAAGTATATATACAAGTATATACATATGCTTGTCTTTGGGCCAAATCGAAGCAAAGAGCATGTCCGTGATGGAACCGTTGCTCAGCAACTGAGCTCTCCACTGGCCTGAGCATTGCTTTCTCTCCAGCAGGGCAGATATGCAAGACGGACAGATGCACTGATCCTCAACACAGTATCAGATTGTGTTACATGTATTTCAGAAGCTGATAGCCATAATCTTGTAGCAGTCTCTGTCTACACATCATTGAACTTATACAGACAAACTTTAAAAAGTACATTGTTACATAAGGGTTTTCTATAGTTTAGTTATCTAATTTATTTTCAGTTTTTAAAATGATGTTCTAGAAAATCTAGATTGGTTGTCTTTATGTGATCTCTAAATGCCAATAAGATTATGTTAAAGTACACAAAAATATTTTTTCTATCGCATGTTTTTTGCATTGGTCTACTTGAGAATCCATGTGCTCGTTTCTGCCATGGTAACATGCCTCTTCTGTGGTAAGAAACAATTTTAATTGGAATAAAAACTCAAGGTTCAGAGATTACATAAAAAAAAAATTGATCACAATTTTAGGGCAAAAGATATTCTTGAAATCTAATTAATCTATTCTTTATTAGATAAGGAAACTGAGGGAGATTAAGTGAATGCTTATAAAAAGAAGAGTCGAACTTGAATTATATGTGTTAAAGATATTGAACATATGAAATATTCTTTGTGATGTGCATCTTAAAATAAAATTTTAGGCTGAGCACATTTTTTATTTAAACTTATCTTATGAAAGAGTAACATAAATTCCATTAATTAATTAATTATAATTTAATGTCCTGTCAATTTATATTATTAAAATATTCATATTTTTTAAAAAACAAAGAATTGAGTAATTGAAGTTATCGTAATCTGATTAACTTAATACAGTTATGATTTTCTCAAAATTTCCCTATAGCTGACAATTTCCCAGGAAAAGCATTGCTTTGTTCAGCAAATTAATCTGGAGACACACTAGATCCATCCTTCCTTCCTTCCATTCTTCCTTCCTTCCTTCCCTCTTCCTTCCTTCCTTCCTTCTTTCCTTTCTCTCTTTCTTTCTTTCTTTTTTGTTTCTTTCTTTCTTTCCTTCCTTCCTTCCTTCCTTCCTTCCTTCTTCCCTCCCTCCCTCCCTCTTTTCTTTCTTTCTTTCAGATCCTTTCTTTAAAATAAAAAAAATCAGGAGACATTAGCAGACCCAAACTGTCCTTATCTATTTGCAAGATTTTTGTAGTTTCAGATTACTGTTTCTTTAAAGATAATGAGCCATTTAATATAATCTGAAATATCTTTCAAATACCTGAAAAAATCACCTAAAAAAGCAAACTCAAGAAACTAAAGGAAAAATTTACAGTTATAAAACATGCTTAGGACATGAAATGGTGTTTTCATAAAGTAAAAAAGATGAGAATCACAGTGACAATATTTTCCAAGTTGATGAACCATGAATAATTTGAGAGAAGACCAAAATTTAAGGATCAGTTTCATTTGATCAGTACAACTAATTTCAGCAGGACTCACCTGAGAACACCAATCAGCTGAATATATACAAAAAAGAGAAAGCAAAAACTTTCTCTAAGAACCCAAAAGAAATTCACAAATCCATCTATATATAAAATCCTTTTTATTCGTGCAAGAACCTCCTATGTTTCCCTTCAGAGTTCACCGAGTCACATTTTATATTCAAACCTAATAAGCTTGGTAATATCAGTTGCAAAAAATAAAAAGGATAAAGAAGTTGCTGTATATTACTACCCACACTAAATGTCAACTGATAGCTCGATACCAGAAGACAAAAACAAATTTAAAGTAATAGAATAATTAATTAGTCAAAGTCAGTATACAAATTGATTAAACCAGATTGGTAACTATAGAGATCCTGAAGAGTATTTGGATTCTGGATATTTAGAAGGTTGAGGCCTTGGGATTTCTTGACAAATTGGATCTGCGGTGTGAGGGGAAAATAGAATCAAGAATAACTTTCCCAATTCTTTTGTCCTGACCCTGGAAGGATAGAGGTTAGTCAACTAACATCAGTAAGGAAAAATTGTGTGAGGTGACCAAGGAGAAATTTTGATAGAAGAGAGAGAGAGGGTCAAATTACAGAAGTCCCAAATTACAGAATATTCATTTGTTCCTATAACCATGACTTTGTCTGAATCATCAAGAAAGTATGAAATAATATTTTCTTATATATGGTTTTTCATTACATATGCACTTATATGAATTTAACTAGTTATGGAAGAAAGAAAAATATACATAGAAAAAGGTAAACGTTAAATAAGGTAAGCTATACTGCCTGACATTGTGCTAAATGAGCCTATATCCAAGAATAAAGATTGGGCAACAGGTCCATTTGCTATTCCCTCAATTATACCATCCCTGTGTCTCTTGCAGTATGAGTTTGTCACGATATGCTTCTGAGGTTTTGTTTGGTTTTGTTTTTGTTTTTGTTCTGTTTTCTTTATAACATGAACCTTAAATATAAGCCAAGTACTTAAAAGCCACTTCAAATTGACTGACATTATGAAGAGATAATAAATTACTCTCCAGTAGGAATATATATTTGGCCAATGTATACTGTACTTTAATCTAATGGGCTTTCAAAAATAATTTTGGTCATATTAATTCATCATATTTGGTCATATTAATTTTTGCCTTATAAAAATTTATCTTAAAAACAGGTCCAATATAAAATAAGACTACGTGGTACACATTTATAAGAGCAAGGTTACAGTTTTCAACATTTTGATGCTACAATGAGCAAAGCCTCAGCTATTATGAATTTTAAGGAGTCAATTCCTGAATTTCAAATTACTGAATTTTACCTACATGTAGGTAAAAATGTATTAGTTTTGTAACCTTTTTAAAAAAGATTTTATTTATTTACTTGACAGAAAGAGAGACAGCGAGAGAGGGAACACAAGCAGGGGGAGTGGGAGAGGGAGAAGCAGGTTTCCTGCCAAGCAGGGAGCCCGATGCGGGGCTCGATCCCAGGACCCTGGGATCATGACCTGGGCTGAAGGCAGACACTTAACGACTGAGCCACCCGGGCGCCCCTAAGTTTTGTAACCTTTAGAATATGAGTCATAAGCAGGTAGAATTATGCTATTGGAATTCTATTTTTCTTTATTCAATATTTATTCAATATTATGGTTTCTTTTTCCTAAAGTTTTATTTTCTAATTTTTCTTGTGGCTGCAAATTTGTGGAAGTGTTTTCTGCCATTTCTCTTTCTCTCTTGATCTATTGACATTTTTTTTAAAAAAAATTTAGTTCCTGTGTAATTAACATACAGCGTTATATTCATTTCAGGTGTACTATATAGTGATTCAACAATTCTATACATTACTCAGTGCTCATCCTGATAAATGTGCTCCTTAATCCCTATCAACTATCTTACTCATCCCCCACCCACCTCCCCTCTGTTAACCATCAGTTTGTTCTCTATAGTTAAAGAGTCTTTTTTGGTTTCTCTCTCTCTCTCAATCTCTCTCTCTTTTCCCTTTGTTCATTTGTTTTGTTTCTTAAATTCCACATATGAGTGAAATCATATGGTACTTGTCTTTATCTAACCTATTTTGCTTAGCATTTGTTGCAAATGGCAATATTTTATTCTTTGTTATGGCTGAATAATGTTCCATTATATATAATATTATATACATACAAATATATATACATATATTCACACAAATATATATACACATGTATACATACAGATATATAGATAGAGATTTCACATCTTCTTTATCCATTCGTCTATCAATGGACACTTAGGTTGCTACCATAAGTTGGCTATTGCAAATAATACTGCAATAAACCGAGGAGCACATATCTCTTTGAATTAGTGTTTTTATATTCTTTTGAATGAATACCCAATAGTGCAATTTCTGGGTCATAGGGTAGCTCTATTTTTAACTTTTTGAGGAACCTCCATACTATTTTCCGGAGTGGCTGCACCAGTTTGCATTCTCACCAAGAGTACATGAGGGTTCCTATTTCTCCATGTCCTTGCCAATAATGTTGTTTCTTATGTTTTTTTGTTTTGTTTTATTTTGTTTTGTTTTTTAGCCATTCTGACAAGCATGAGATAGTATCTCATTGTAGTTTTGATTTGCTTTTCCATGATGTTGAGTGACATTGAACATCCTTTCATGTTTCTATTGGCCATCTGGGTATCTCTTTTGAAGAAATGCCTGTTCATGTCTTCTGCCTAGTTTTTAATTGGATTATTTATTTTGGGGGGGTTGACTTGTATAAGTTCTTTATATTTACTAGCCCCTTATTGGATATGTCATTTGTAAATATCTCTCCTATTCTGTAACTTGTCTTGTAGTTTGGTTGGTTGTTTCCTTTACTGTGCAGGAGCTTTTTATTTTGATATAATCCCAATAGTTTATTTTTGCCTTTGTTTCCCTTGCTTCAAGAGACATATCTAGAAAGACTTTGCTATGGCTGATGTCAGAGAAATTATTACTGCCTGTGCTCTCTTCTAGGATTTTGATGTCATCCAGTCTCACATTTAGGTCCTTAATCCATTTTGAGTTTATTTTTGGGTATGGTGTAAGAAAGTGGTTCAGTTTGCCAACAACATTTGTTGAAGAGACTGTTTTTTCCCCATTGCATATTCTTGCCTCCTTTGCCAAAAATTAATTGACCATATGACTGTGGGTTTGTTTCTGGACTTTCTATTCTGTTCCATTGATATATGTGTCTATATTTGTGCAAATACCATACTGTTTTGATTACTACAGCTTTGTAATATAACCTGAAATCTGGAACTGTGATGCCTCCAGTTTTGTTTTTCTTTTTCAAGATTGCTTTGGCTATCCAGGGTCTTTTGTGATTCCTTACAAATTTTAGGATTGTTTGTTTTAGTTCTGTGAAAAATGCTGTTGGTATTTTGGTCGAGATTCCATTAAATCTGTATATTGCTTTGAGTAGTATGGACATTTTAACAATATTTGTTCTTCCAATCCATGAGCGTAGAATGTCTTTCCATTTCTTCACATCATCTAATCTACTGTCATTTCTGTCAGTCTCTTTCTCTTCAATCCAATATTTTGTGATCTCAAGTTTTCTTGCAGTATTTTAAAAATGAGTAGACAATTATATACAGATAAGAAAAAGAAGGAAAGACAGAGATACAATCATTACTATAATGTGGGAGTTTGAATAATGTTACATAAGGCTTGATAATGATGATTTATTTCATAAAATTTTTTAAGGATATAATTCCATTTAAACCAATCCAAACAAAATTTATTGAGAACAGATTATGGCCAAGGAAATTACTAGCTTCTGCAAAAAGACACACAAAAACATTTTGAAAAAGTCATTTATCTTGTCCTCTTAAGACTCACTATCCAAGACAGAAATGTACAGACATGACTGAATTACAAGGCAAACAAAAACCAAACCAGAAAAATACTAAGAAAGGAACTGAAGATAATGAAGGCATTAGTCTGGAAATAGGTATGTGGTAGCTATGTTTACAAATAACAGATGTAGGCAGTAACATATAATGTTTTTCTAAAAGCCAAAGAGAGAAGAAAAAAATGTGCAGAGTATTTTTATATAACTAAAATACTTTTATTTATGACTTTTACTATATTGAAATCCATAGTGGGGTGGGTAACTCTACTCTCACAGTTTACATTACAAATGAGAAAAAGTAGTGCCCATCTGTACATTTCTGAAGAGTAGCAAAATTAAAGCAGCTTTCAAATTATTTCCTTGAACTAGAAATTAGCCATGTTATAAGGGTAGGGAGGTCTCAATCAGTACTCTGGTCTAGGTACTGAGAAAGGAGAAAATGTTCACAATTAGCAAATTTTTCAGTTGCTTCTACCAAACAGTCCTCCTAATCTCTGCCACCAATTCATAATCTTTGCTGCAAACATTTTTGACTATTGTTCCCCCCAAATTCTGCACGTTTATATTTCTATGATTTACATATGCTGATTTCTTTGTCTAGAATGTTCTTCCTATCTTCCTCCACAGTAATCTGTTTTATTTTTTTTCCCGTCCAGCCTCTCTTCCTCTCTAAAAACAAACTTTAATTTTCTTTGGGAAATAATGCCTTCTCTTTTCATCCATGTGGTTCAGATGTGGCTATTCTAGTTCTCCACTTATGCCCCACTCAAATGCTAAGTGAGAACATGTGTTCCAAGCTTTATATTCCTTTCCCCTGGTGAGTGGATGAGAAATGGGTATTCATTGAATTCATACCAACAAGCATCAAACCCAGGGATTTTGCTCTATGGATTGGGAGAAAACAGTCTTGCGTCTGAGGTTGGCAATCAGCTAGAATGGAAGGTTGGGCTGATGGTGTCCATCTTGCTCCACAGGAGAGAACTTGCCTGAAAATTAAACCAAAGAAAAAGGAGGGAGGGAAGGAAGGGAGGAAGGGGGAGAGAGAAGAAGGGAAGAGAAAACTAAGGGGAAGAAGACAAATGTATGGGAAAGGACAGATTCTTGATATATTATTTAGTTGATAGTGAGTTTTACCCTTGGATTTGTCATTCGTGCAAGCCAACATTGTCCACTTCTTACTTACCCAGGGTTTGTTTTGGGTTTCTGCCACTTGTAACCAATTTACTGGTCTATTCAAACTTTAAATCTCATCATGAGCACAGGCTCTACAAGCTCAGTTTTCTTTAATTCCTCAGTTCAGTTTAAGAGGCTGTACCCATACCGAACCCTCAAGTAGCTTTATCCTTCCTCTCATCACAAGAATCTACGATCATCACTGATGTAATTCTTTGTCTTCCCAGCTATGCTATAATCTCCATGAGGGTGGGGGAATAGTCTTATTTGACTATGTGTCCTTTATCCTAGAATACATATTAGGGTATCAATAAATGTTGGTTGAGTGAGAGACTAAAACAGGTCCGCTAAAAGAAGATCAAGATTTAGGAGAATACAAAGAAATCGTGTAATTTTTAAAAGACTGCAAATGTTAATGAAAAAAACATAGATAGAACGATTTTGTAACTCTCCAACTTACAAAGTTCAGCTTTTATTTGTAATCTGTAACTGATACTCAGATGGGGATCTGGTGGCCAATTGAACTCTTTTTTCCCCTTTCTGCTATTTCAATTACTCAGGGTTGCTTTCCTTCATCCTTCCTTAATTTATCATTTCTCCTGAAAGACTCAAGGACCTTCAGTCTCAAGTTCATACCTGTCTCGGTTGATTTCTTCTGTGGCAGAATTTGTGATAAACAAACAAACAAAAGATCAACCCCCAGGCAACTCTTGTCTCCTCTTCATCCTCAGGGTGTCCTGATACCAAATGAAGTTGAGCATGTGCTTAACTATTCATGAGCTGCTAGTATTTTCTTTCCTGTAAAACCCTCAATCATTTATTTTGCCTCTTTTTCTAATTGTTTATGTTTGCTATTGTAATCGATTTACATCATTCTTTAAGTTTCCAAGATAATAAACCTTATTGGATTTGAGTTTTGCAAATATATTCTCTCAGTTTGTGATTTGTAGGTTATCCCCCTCCTCTGACCACCACCACCACTCTCCTTATGTATCTTTTACTGAAGAGAAGTTCTTAAATTTCATAAAGTTAAATTTATTAATCTTTTATGGTTTATTACTTTTTTCTGTCTTGCTTAAAAAGTCCTTCTCTAGTCTCAAGATCACAGAAATATTTTCCTATGTTGTCTTCTAAGTTTTATGGCTTAGTTTTTCATCTCATTGAACTATGTGTGAGTTGAGTCTTTTTTTTTTTTTTTGGTAAAAATAAAGGCTAAATATGGCTAATCAATTGTTCCAGCATCATTTATTGAAATGTCTTCCTTTCTGCAATATCTACAATGCCACCCTTAATATTTATCATGTAGTAAGTTTTCATATGGTAGGTTTTCTATTTAGTTCTCTTTATATATGTGTGTTTTCAGGAACCGGTATCATATTTCTTAGTTACTGGAGCTTTATAATATTTTTTGGTATTTGACAAGGCAGTCCCCATCCCACCCAACTTTGTTCTCCACTGGTGTCTTACCTATTCTTGTTCCTTTATTTTTCTATGTAAATGAAGGACTCAACTTGCCAAATTCTAAAAACATATATACAAATAACTAAAACTTTCTGAGGTTGTTATGCTTATTGAATTGATGCTATAACTTTGGAAAGATGTGATAACTGCAATATTGAGACTTACAGTTTAAGAACATGGAATCTCTTCTCACTTAGATATCATAACTTTCTTTTTTTTAAGATTTTATTTAGGGGCGCCTGGGTGGCTCAGTCGGTTAAGCCACTGCCTTCTGCTCAGGTCATGATCCTGGGGTCCTGGGATCGAGCCCCACGTATGCCTCCCTGCTCAGTGGAGAGCCTGCTTCTCCCTGTCCCTCTGCCTGCCACTCTGCCTACTTGTGCTCTCTCTCTATCTCTCTGTCAAATAAATAAATAAAATCTTAAAAAAAAATATTTTATTTATTTATGTGAGAGAGCTAGAGAGTGAGTGAGTGAGAAAGAGAAAGAGAGAGCATGAGCAGGGGGAGGCAGAGGGAGAGAGGGAGAAGCAGACTCCCTGCTGAGCAAGCATGGGGCTGGATCCCAGGTCCCTGAGATCAGGCCCCAAGCCAAAGGCAAATGCTTAACCGACTGAGCCACCCAGGCACCCCTAAATATCATAACATTCTATTTTTTAAATTTTTTTTATTATGTCAATCACCATACATCATTAGTTTTTGATGTAGTGTTCCATGATTCATTGTTTCCATATAACACCCAGTGCTCCATTCAATAATGCCTTCTTTAATACCTATCACCAAGCTAACCCATCCCCCCACCCCCCTCCCCTCTAGAACCCTCAGTTTGTTTGTCAGAGTCCATAGTTTCTCATGGTTCATCTCCCCCTCCGATTTCCCACCTTCATTTTTCCCTTCCTGCTATCTTCTTCTTCTTCTTCTTTTTTTTTTTTAACATATAATGTATTATTTGTCTCAGAGGTACAGGTCTATGATTCAACAGTCTTACACAATTCACAGTGCTCACCATAGCACATACCCTACCCAATGTCTATCACCCAGCCACCCCAGCCCTCCAACCCCCCACCACTCCAGCAACCCTGTTTCCTGAGATTAAGAATTCCCCATATCAGTGAGGTCATATGATACATGCCTTTCTCTGATTGACTTATTTCGCTCAGCATAACACCCTCCAGTTCGACCTACATCGTTGCAGTTGGCAAGATTTCATTCCTTTTGATGGCTGCCTAATATTCCATTGTATATATATACCACTTCTTCTTTATCCATTCATCTGTCGATGGACGTCTTGGCTCTTTCCATAGTTTGGCTATTGTGGACATTGCTGCTATAAACATTGGGGTGCACGTACCCCTTCGGATCCCTACATTTGTATCTTTGGGGTAAATACCCAGTAGTGCCATTGCTCGGTCTTAGGGTAGCTCTATTTTCAACTTTTTGAGGAACCTCCATACTGTTTTCCAGAGTGGCTGCACAAGCTTGCATTCCCACCAACAGTGTAGGAGGCTTCCCCTTTCTCCGCATCCCTGCCAACATCTGTCGTTTCCTGACTTGTTAATTGTAGCCATTCTGACTGGAGTGAGGTGGTATCTCATTGAGGTTTTGATTTGGATTTTCCTGATGCAGAGTGATGTTGAGCACTTTTTCATGTGTCTGTTGGCTATTTGGATGTCTTCTTTCGAAAAATGTCTGTTCATGTCTTCTGCCCATTTCTTGATTAGATCATTTGTTCTTTGGGTGTTGAGTTTGATAAGTTCTTTATAGATTTTGGATACTAGCCCTTTATCTGATATGTCATTTGCAAATATCTTCTCCCATTCTGTCAGTTGTCTTTTGGTTTTGTTGACTGTTTCTTTTGCTGTGCAAAAGCTTCTTATCTTGATGAAACCCCAATAGTTCATTTTTGCCCTTGCTTCCCTTGCCTTCAGCGATGTTTCTACAAAGAAGTTGCTGTGGCTGAGGTCGAAGAGGTTGCTGCCGTGTTCTCCTCAAGGATTTTGATGGATTCATGTCTCACATTAAGGTCTTTCATCCATTTTGAGTCTGTTTTGGGGGGAAAGCTCTCAGTTTTTCCCCATTGAGAATGATATTCACTGTAGGTTTTTCATAGATGGCTTTTATGATATTGAGGTATGTACCTGCTATCCCTATACTCTGAAGAGTTTTGATTAAGAAAGGATGCTGTACTTTGTCAAATGCTTTTTCTGCATCTATTGAGAGGATCATATGGTTCTTATTCTTTCTTTCATTAATGTATTGTATCACATTGATTGATTTGCAGATGTTGAACCAACCTTGCAGCCCAGGGATAAATCCCACTTGGTCGTGGTGAATAATCCTTTTAATATACTGCTGGATCCTATTGGCTAGTATTTTGGTGAGAATTTTTGCATCCATGTTCATCAAGGATATTGGTCTGTAATTCTCCTCTTTGATGGGGTCTTTGGTTTTGGGATAAAGGTAATGGTGGCCTCATAAAAGGAGTTTGGAAGTTTTCCTTCCATTTCTACTTTTTGGAACAGTTTCAGAAGAATAGGCTTTAATTCTTCTTTAAATGTTCGGTAAAATTCCCCTGGGAAGCCATCTGGCCCTGGGCGCTTGTTTGTTGGGAGATTTTTGGTGACTGCTTCAATTTCCTTAGTGGTTATAGGTCTGTTCAAGTTTTCTATTTCTTCCTGGTTCAGTTTTGGTAGTTGATACATCTCTAGGAATGCATCCATTTCTTCCAGATTATCTAATTTGCTGGCATAGAGTTGCTCATAATATGTTCTTATACTTGTTTGTATTTCTTTGGTGTTGGTTGTGATCTCTCCTCTTTCATTCATGATTTTATTTATTTGGGTCATTTCTCTTCTCTTTTTGATAAGTCTGGCCAGGGGTTTATCAATCTGTCAATTCTGTCAAAGAACCAGCTCCTAGTTTCATTGATCTGTTCTTCTGTTCTTATGGTTTCTATTTCATTGATTTCTGCTCTGATCTTTATTATTTCTCTTCTCCTGCTGGGTTTAGCTTTATTTGTTGTTCTTTCTCCAGCTCCTTTAGGTGTAGGGTTAGATTGTGTATTTGAGAACTTTTTGTTTCTTGAGAAAGGCTTGTATTGCTATATACTTTCCTCTTAGGACCACCTTTGCTGCATCCCAAAGATTTTGAATAGTTGTGTTTTCATTTTCATTGGTTTCCATGAATTTTTTTAATTCTCCATTAATTTCCTGGTTGACCCATTCATTCTTTAGTAGGATGCTCTTTAGCCTCCATGTATTTGAGTTCTTTCCGACTTTCCTCCTGTGATTGAGTTCTAGTTTCAAAGCATTGTGGTCCAAAAATATGCAGGGAATGATCCCAATCTTATAGTACCAGCTGAGACCTGATTTGTGACCTAGGATATGATCTATTCTGTAAATTTGTTCCATGGGCACTAGAGAAGAATGTGTATTCTGTTGTTTTGCGATGGAATGTTCTGAATATATCTGTGAAGTCCATTTGGTCCAGGGTGTCATTTACAGTCTTTATTTCCTTGTTGATCTTTTGCTTAGATGATCTGTCCATTTCAGTGAGGGTGCTGTTAAAGTCCCCCACTATTATTGTATTGTTGTCGATGTGTTTCTTTGCTTTTGTTATTAATTGGCTTATATAATTGTCTGCTCCCATGTTAGGGGCATAGTTATTTACAGTTGTTAGATCTTCTTGTTGGATAGACCCTTTAAGTAGGATATAGTGTCCTTCCTCATCTCTTATTACAGTCTTTGGTTTAAAGTCTAATTTGTCTGATATAAGGATTGCCACCCCAGCTTTCTTTTGGTGTCCATTAGCATGGTAAATGGTTTTCCACCCCCTCACTTTCAATCTGGGGGTGTCTTTGGGTCTAAGATGAGTCCCTTGCAGACAGCATATCAATGGGTCTTGTTATTTTATCCAATCTGATACCCTGTGTCTTTTGATTGGGGAATTTAGCCCATTTAAATTCAGGGTAACTATTGAAAGATATGAGTTTAGTGCCATCGTATTGCCTGTAGGGTGACTGTTACTGTATATTGTCTGTGTTCCTTTCTGGTCTATGTTACTTTTAGGCTCTCTCTTTGCTTAGAGGACCCCTTTCAATATTTCTTTTTTTTTTTTTTTAAGATTTTATTTATTTATTTGAGAGGGAGAGAATGAGAGAGAGCAAGTACATGAGAGGGGGAGGGTCAGAGGAAGAAGCAGACTCCCTGCTGAGCAGGGAGCCCAATGCGGGACTCGATCCAGGGACTCCCGGATCATGACCTGAGCCGAAGGCAGTCGCTTAACCAACTGAGCCACCCAGGCGCCCCTACCCTTTCAATATTTCTTGTAGGGCTGGTTTCGTGTTTGCAAATTCCTTTAGTTTTTGTTGGTCCTGGAAGCTTTTTATCTCTCCTTCTATTTTCAATGAGAGCCTAGCTGGATATAATATTCTTAGCTGCATATTTTTCTCATTTAGTGCTCTGACTATATCATGCCAGTCCTTTCTGGCCTGCCAGGTCTCTGTGGATAGGTCTGTTGCCATTCTAATGTTTCTACCATTGTAGGCTACACATCTCTTCTCCCGAGCTGCTTTCAGGATTTTCTCTTTGTCTCTGAGACTTGTAAGTTTTACTATTAGATGTCGGGGTGTTGACCTATTTATATCGATTTTGAGGGAGGGTTCTCTGGATTTTGACGCCTGTTTCCTTCCCCAAATTAGGGAAGTTCTCTGCTATAATTTGCTCCAATATACTTTCTGCCCCTCTCTCTCTTTCTTCTTCTTCTGGGATCCCAATTATTCTAATATTGTTTCATCTTATGGTATCACTTATCTCTCAAATTCTGCCCTCATAATCCAGTAGTTGTTTATCTCTCTTTTTCTCAGCTTCTTTATTTTCCATCATTTGGTCTTCTATATCACTGATTCCCTCTTCTGCTTCATTTATCCTAGCAGGTAGAACCTCCATTTTTGATTGACCTCATTAATAGCTTTTTTGATTTCGACTTGGTTAGATTTTAGTTCTTTTATTTCTCCAGAAAGGTTTCTCTAATATCTTCCATACTTTTTTCAAGCCCGGCTAGTACCTTTAAAATCGTCATTCTGAACTCTAGTTCTGACATCTTACTAATGCCTATATTGATTAGGTCCCTGGCAGTCAGTACTCCTTCTTGTTCTTTTTTTTGAGGTGAGTTTTCCATCTTGTCATTTTGTCCAGAGGAGAATAGATGAATGAGAGAACAAAATGCCAACAGGGTAACAACGACCCCAGCAAAATATACACTATACAAATCAGAAGAGACCTGAAACCAGGGGAAAGAAAGCGAAAGAAAGAAAAAAGAGAAAAAAAAAGGAAAAGGAAAAGGTAAAAAACAAACAAACAAAAAAACAGAATATGATCAAATATGATCAGGCTGGTGCATAGATCAGTGCCACACACTAGATTTTGAGTGTATTTTGGTCTGTTAGAAGAAAGTGCCCCAAAAAATTTTAAGGAAAGAAAAACTTATGTATGTACAAAAATAAGGGTATATACGATGAAGGGATGTAATATGACTGTAAAGATGAAAATTATAAAAGATTTTATAAAAGGAATTGATAAGAAGTTGGTTGAAAAAAGAAAAAAGAGGATTTAAAAAAAAAAGGGAGAGACTGTGATCATGCTGTAGACTAGAACAAAACCATACACTAGAGATTTAGGGTATATTTTGGTCTGTTAGAAGAAACTATCCCAAAATTTTAAAGAGAGTACAACTTATATATATATATATATATATATATATATATATATACCAAAAATAAGGTTAACTACTATGAAGGGTTAGAATATGACTTTACAAATGAAAAATAAAAAAGATTTTTTTTTTAAAGATTTTATTTATTTATTTGAGAGAGAGAGAATGAGAGACAGAGAGCATGAGAGGGAGGAGGTTCAGAGAGAGAAGCGGGCTCCCTGCCGAGCAGGGAGCCCGACGTGGGACTCGATCAAGGGACTCCAGGATCATGACCTGAGCCGAAGGCAGTCGCTTAACCAACTGAGCCACCCAGGCGCCCCAAATAAAAAAGATTTTTAAAAAGGGATTGATAAGATGTTGGTTGAAAAAGGGAAAAAGAAAAATTAAAAAAAAAAGTTAACTTTGAAAGACTAAAGAATCAGGGGGAAAAAGGCCATGAATTCTATGTGCAGTCTTCCCCTAGTGCTGGAGTTCTGCCGTTTTCATTGATCAGTAAACTTGGTCTTGGCAGGCTGTTCTTGTTGATCTTTTGGAGAGGCACCTGTTGCCATGGTTCCCAAATGCCTTTGCTGGAGGCAGAATTGCCCTGCCCTTGCTGGGGGTCGGGCTAAGTAATCTGCTCAGGTTTGCTCTCGGGAGCTTTTGTTCCCTGCAAGCTTTCCGTACAGATTTGGAGGCCAAGAGTGAAATGGCGGCCTCCCAATCTCCGCCCCAGAGGAGCCAAGAACTCAGGGCCCTGCTCCTCAGTGAGCCCCCAGAGAAAAGCAGTCAGTCATTCCCATCTCCCCGGTCTCTGGCCGCACTCCATGTTCACCCAGCCTGTGACCGAGCATCTCTATCTCTGGCACCCGACCCTGTGTGGAGTCTCCAAACCCAGCAGATCCCTGCAGTGTGCTCCCGCGCCACTCCTCCTGTGGGAGGAAGGGGAGTCTCCCCGGGTCTGCCGCTTGTTGGGACCCTGCTGGAAGATCAGTGGGCTGACTGTGCCGCAGATCACGGTTTATGGCAACCCCGAGCTGAGAGCCCACTCCTCCGCTCCGTCTCTGCAGCCGGCTTCCCCGCTCTGATACCTGAGAGCTCTGCTGCACTCAGGCACCCCCAGGCTTCCTGTGACCCCAAGCTCCTGAGACCACACTGTCCCAGCGAGGGTTCCACCCCCCTCTTAGCCACTGGAGCGACGTCCCTCAGTGGAGCCAACTTCTAAAACTTGCGATTTTGTGCTCCGCTGCTCTATTACTTGCCAGAAGAGGCCGACGGAGGCCCCCTCCCCCACCGCCTATCTTCCGAATATCGCCTCGGATTCACTTTTCTGCACGACCTACCTTCCAGAAAGTGGTTGCTTTTCTGTTCAGGTAGTTGTTGCTATTCTTTTCTTCGATCTCCTGTTGAGTTCGTAGGTGTTCAGAATGGTTTGATCCCCATCCAGCTGAATTCCTGGGACCAGACGAAATCCAGGTCTCCTACTCCTCCACCATCTTGCTCCTCCCTCCGAATATCATAACTTTCTTTTTTTTTAAGATTTTTTTTTTTTAAGATTTTTTATTTCTTTATTTGACAGAGAGAGCCACAGCGAGAGAGGGAACACAAGCAGGGGGAATGGGGGAGGGAGAAGCAGGCTTCCCGCAGAGCAGGGCGCCCAAAGTGAGGCCCTATCCCAGGACCCTGGGATCATGACCTGAGCCAAAGGCAGACGCTTAACGACTGAGCCACCCAGGCACCTCTAAATAACATAACTTTCAATAAGCTATTATGACTCTTTCCAAAAGGCTTCCATATATTTTTTAAAGATTTTATTTATTTGACAGAGAGAAAGCAAGAGAGCACAAGCAGGTGTTGCAATAGAGGGAGAGGGAGAAGCAGCCTCCCCTCTGAGCAAGGAATGTGCTGTGAGGCTCAATCCCAGAACCCTGGGATCATGACCCGAGCCAAAGGCAGACACTTAACCAACTGAGTCACCCAGATGTCCCAGCTTCCATATTTTTATTAGATTTTTTTCTTAAGTTTTCTATTATTTTTGTTGCTATTATCAAGCATTTTAATATTTTATTACCCTTTGTGGTTTATGCATTAAAATAACTTTCTGTTTATTGCTTTGTATATAGCTTTTTAATTGATATTCTTTGAGTTTTTAATATAGACAGTTTTATTTTTACCTACACAATTTTTAAACCTTTAATTTTTCTCATGCTTTCCTAAACTTAGACTTTTATTAAAATGCTAACTCAAAGGGCCAATAGCTGTCATTCTTGTCTTTTTGCCCCTCTAATTCATCTTTTTGCTTGTCACAGATTTTCTTTTGCAGATCCTATCTATGAGGATAAAGACATTTCTTTGTGTTGCTTGTTTGCTAAGTTTCTGTTTTTAATCATAGATGTTCAATTTTATCAAACAACTGATCTTCATTGAGAAAATGTGATTTTTCCCATTTTAAACTGTTGTTATGGAGCATTGTGTTAGGAAATGTTTCTATCATTAAACCACACTTGTCCCTGGAGTACTTCCACCTTGGTCATAAAATATTCTGATTCTTATATAATGCTTGACTCTGAATTTTTATTTGGGATTTTTTATTTGGGATTAAGGGGTGTTTCCATGATCTCTGTAATCTGGAATATTTTGTGTGAGAACAGACTGATTATTGATTATAAGTAGATTTTATTAGCAAAATCATCTGGATGTGTGTTTTTTATGGGAAAGTTTTACTATTGATTTTCTTTAGTGGTTGTTGGATTATGCAGGTTTTCTATTTCTATTTCTTCTTTTTTTTTTTTAGGATTTTATTTATTTATTTGACAGAGAGAGAGATAGCTAGAGCAGGAACACAAGCAGGGGGAGTGGGAGAGGCAGAGGCAGGCTTCCTGCCGAGCAGGGAGCCCGATGTGGGACTCGATCCCAGGACCCCGGGATCATGACCTGAGCCGAAGGCAGACGCTTAACAACTAAGCCTCCCAGGCGCCCTATTTCTATTTCTTCTTAAGTGAGTTTTGATAAAATGTATTTTTTCTAAGAGTTTAATGATTTTGTTTTACATTTTATTTGCACAACCCTATTCTAATCATCATCATCATCTCAGATTATATGTAATAAAATTACAAAATGCCTATACAGCATTTACTATATACTGTGTTGTTCTTCTTAACATGTATTTTGTATTTAATCCAGATGTCATTCATTGAGATAGATTCTATTATTTTCCCCTTTTTTACTGATGGTGAAATTGAAGCAAAGACAATTAATTAACTTGACTGGGATCATACATGAATAAGTTGTGGAGCTTGGATATAAACACACCCAAACCTGTGGCACCTGGGTGGCTCAGTCGGTTAAGCGTCTGCCTTCGGCTCAGGTCCTGATCCCGGGGTCCGGGATCGAGTCCCGCATCGGGCTCCCTGCTCGGCGGGAAGCCTGCTTCTCCCTCTCACTCTGCCTGTCCCCCGTATCCTCCGGCTTGTGTTCTCTCTCTCTCTCTCTGAAATAAATAAATAAAATCTTTTAAAATAAAAAAGATAAACATACCCAATCTGGCTATGAAATTTGGATTTGTAAGTGTATAAACTACATTGGCTTTTACTCTCTACATCCACAGCTGTGGTCATGTCCTCTTTTCCTTTCCTAAAATCATTTATTTACACATTTATCCTTTATGCCTTGATCACTCTTACCAGAGGTTTGTCTATATTATTAGATTTTTCAGCATCTACGTTTGCTTTTTAGCATCCTTTTCATTGTACATTAGCTTTAATTAATTTAACTAACTTGTTTTATCTTTTTCATTTCTTTCCTCCTCTCCTAGTTGATACAGATTTTATATTCCTGATTCAGAGTTCAACAGTGGAGGGGGGACCAATAGTCTTTCTATCTAATTTCAGGAATACAAGCTCATGATGGGGATGGATAATCCAGTTATTTCTGCTCTACTCCAAGGTTTCTCAATCCTGGCACTATTGACATTTTGCATCAGATAATTGTTGAAGAACTTTCATGCATTACAGGATGTTTAGCATCATCTCTAGTCTCTGCTCACTAGATGTGACTCCCCAACCTGTGACAAGCAATGTCTCCAAGCATTGTCAAATGCGAAGGTGGAGGAGGGCGGCAAAATTTCCCCTAGTTGAGAACTGCTGCACAGAAAAAATATGAAAATTCCCAATTTTGTAAATTAAAATGGAAAATCAACTTAATGTGAACATGTGGAATCATCCCTAAACATAAGGTCTTTTGGATTAGAGCAGTAATTCTTAATTGGGCATTTTAGAAAAAAATAAGGAATGGTTATATCAAATAAATAGTGAGTTTTATTTTTAAATAAAAAAACCAAGATACTTTAAATGCTTTTTAAATTAAAAAAGTTAATGATGTTGCCATTGAATTTTATATCTGCCAATAGAAATGTTTTAAGGCTCATCTAGAAAACAGAAAATAAGATATAGCAAGGAAGATTTATACCTTATGTATTTTTCCTTGTATACCTCAATCACTATAAAAATCAGAGTAGTTCATAGGTTCTTTGCACATAAATAGTTAAATATTCTTTCCATTTTATAGTACTCTAAAATTGGCACAAAAAGGTATTTTTAAGAATGTGCATCATGCATTTATCAACCAAGTAGAAACCTCAAGAGGAAAAGATACTTGGCAACCCGGTTCTGAAAGGCATTTCATTAATTTTACAAGTTGGGTGGGAAGGAAATTAGTGTACTCCCACAAAGGGAGCTGCTAAAGAAAATATAGTTTTTACCAGATTGTATTCTCCCCTCTGAATCACAGTTAAACAAGTAAGTTCCCATGGAGAATGCGAGGACACATATTGTGATGTTTCATGACCCATTCTTTTTTCTAATAAATATAAAACTGAAGTCCTGCCTCCCTAAAAACTACTGGGTGATTTTACGACATTTTCTTAACTCTTTGAGTATTTTATACGTTAGTAAAAGTTACCCTCACTTGAAGAGAAACCCACAAAATGGCACTGAGAGGGACTAGTGAGGAGCGTTTCAGTATGAATAATGGCGGTTGTGCATTGCAGTGAATTCCTCATGCAAACTCAGTGATTTACTCCGAAAAACTGTTAACTGGATGGGGACTAATAAAGTACTACCTAGCTGATGCCCATCAGCTTTGATAGATGAAAGTATAAAAATCGTTTCTAAATGACAGATTCTGAATATATGAATGACTGGTATTTCTGAAATCCTTAAAATGCTTAAAGATAATATCTTCTTTCACAAAGCTTAAGCATTTTTCTAAAATCTTAGACGCAAAAATGGGGCACGTGGGTGGCTCAGTCATTAAGTGTCTGCCTTCAGCTCAGGTCATGATCCCAGGCTCCTGGGATCAAGCCCCGCATGGAGCCCTGCATGGAGCCCCGCATTGGGCTTCCTGCTCCTCAGGAAGCCTGCTTCTCCCTCTCGCACTCCCTCTTGTGTTCCCTCTCTCTGTCAAATAAATAAATAAATCTTTAAAAAAATAAAATAAAATAAAATCTTAGACGCAAACAAATTTGGAAGGATTTATGTATGCAAACACACACGCAAGACATCGTCTTACAAACAAAGGAACTGCCGTCCCTTATTGAGCAGCAGAAATTCTATTATAACATACGTTCTTATTTCCTCATGAGTTGTCTGCCTCACCAGGTCCTCCTTTGTAGTATTCGTGTGCTTAGCAAAAGTTTTGTTTAAATAGAGGAAGAGTATAAATTTCACTGCCATTTCTCTCCACGTTATCTTAAATTCCTTTTTAATAGTTATTGAAACTAAAATACAGTTTTATTATACGCCCAGATTTGTAAAGGCAAACAAAAAATATATTCAGTATAAGCACATGCTTTCTAAGATTAACAAGCAATTAATGAATAGTCCACAGTTTTCTAAAAGATTGAGCTACCTAAATCTGTTTAAAAATTTTTGACAACTTCTCACACATACGTTGTCGCTTTTTTTTTTTTTCCAACTAGCTTTTAAGGCCCACCAATATATAACTGCAATCTACCTTCTCAATGTTATCTCTCAATGCTCACTTTAGACATTCTAGCAAAAGCAAAGTGCTATGTACTTCTTGTATAGTCCCCTTGTCTTTGCTCAGCCATTTCCCCCAGTTGAGATGTCTCTTCCCTGTGTCTGTGTTCCTAACTTCTACTCATTGTTCAAGGCTAAACTCAGATACTATCTCAGTCTTAAAGCTTTTCCCAATCCTTCTAGATAGAAAAAATCCCTTTGTTCATCTTAACTTCCATAATCCTTTATATGCCATCTCATTTTTGCATAGTTATTTACAGATGTTTTTCCTCACTTGCAAGATTATAAGTGTTGAAGGATAGGGGCTGTGTTTAATTAAATTTTCTATCATCTGAAGGGCAAATGATAAGTCTATAACAAATACCCATTATTGATGGAAGAACAGAGAGATAGATGCCTAAATGGTTTACCTTAATGATAACATGACACAAAACAAAAATCCAGGAGAGATGCTGAGGAGCTACTAATATAGTTTACTGCAACAGGAATCTTTTAGATCCTTAGCAGCAATAATTCCAAATTCAGTAATTTGCAAGACATATGACTTTGAAATCAGAGCTGTTGACTGAAGGTTCACAAACACAATGATGAGTTTTGCAGTTAGGAGATACTCTTTTTTTTTTTTTTCCTCCCACATTAAGTGCACCCTTACCAGCTGTTATGCCTGATCCTGCCACCATTTCTGCCAAAAACAACAATTTCCATCAGTCCCCTGCTTCTCAGCTGTGCCACTCCAAGACAGTGTTTGCTCCTCATTAAAAATCTGCAAAACCAACTGAGAGTCAACCCACCACCCAGGCAGCCCAAACCAAACTGGGGAGGAGAGACACGAAATCCGATCTTGGTTCCTCACACCACCAAGAGGGTGTGCTACTGCATTCCACACAAGCTGCAAGCAATGGAGAAGCCCTGCTGGGCGTCCTGTTGGGAGGCCGTGATGGCAATCAGACCATGTGG
This sequence comes from Neomonachus schauinslandi, assembly GCF_002201575.2. Lineage (NCBI taxonomy): Eukaryota > Metazoa > Chordata > Mammalia > Carnivora > Phocidae > Neomonachus > Neomonachus schauinslandi. The sequence goes on along the minus strand of NC_058404.1, from coordinate 112,048,518 downwards.
TCATGAGGGCACGCGCTGCTGTTACAAGGTCGCTGCAAAGCAAATAAACCACAAAATTAATCAGTTGCAGGTTGTGGAGACCACGCTACTGTAGAGGCACTTTTGCCACCTCACCCATGTCAATTGGACCCATGGTTCTGGTCTATATCCAAAGAACAAGCAAGGTTTTATAACCAGATGGGGCTCTAAACAAAGCAATTGGCCACGGATGCTGGGTTACTGGCCTTCCTGGTGGTCTGTGGTGACATGGAAAGACCCAAGACGTGAAGTTAAAGCACTCCAGATTGTGTGAGAAGGGACGATGTTTCGATATTATTAGAGCTCCCGGCGAATTCGCCAGATTTTGTGATTCTGTACCTCTTCTACCCATACCCGAGGGATCCGGTTATCACTGAGGTCCTTTCATGCTCTGAGCTAGCTGCTATTCAAAAAGAGAAGTATCAGCAATCTCAGAGTGCATTGTGATTCTAAAACATCTCTGCCTAAATGATACATTCCCCTCACAGTATATATTTCTTTAACCATATATATCACCTTATGATTTTGGGCTCAGAAATTACCAGTCCCTTCAAGGTTCAAACACTACAGGTGTTTAAAACTACTTACTATAATTACTTCTTCGGTTAAACATGACAGATCTGACTTTCTTCTTTAAAAATACAAGAGAGTAAATCAGAGATTTTCTTTTCTATAAAATACTTTGTGGGAAATTTGCACACATTGGCAAAAACCTTCCATGTAGTTAAATGGCAAAGACAAGAAATTCAATCGCAGATATTTATTTTATGAGATTAGGGGTTACACTGAAGAAAAAAAAAACTGAATAAGGCCAAGAAAATAATGAAATCTTTTGTCATAACAGCCATCTAAACATTTGTATAGAGTGTGAGAGGTTTAACATACATAAAAATAAGTTAAAACCAGCAGGTATCTAACAATTTCATTTAAAATATTGAAAATGGAGAAGTAAGGCAGCTCAAAGGATTTTAGTCATTTGTACACCTAACATATTTATAATTTTAAAAACATATCTGCAGATGGTAATTTCTGAGATGAGTAACTTGCAAATGCTATTAGCTTATTTCTGTGGTTATATGTCATTATTTTTATTAAATAATATCTAAGTAATAGCTTAAAATATAAGTAAAATGTTTATTTTCCTTTATAATATAGTATAGAAAATTATGATTTATCTTCATGAGACTTGTCCTTTACCTTGAATATTAAACACACATATATAGAATACATATGAACAGAATTATTTAAATTACTTACATAATATGAATGGCCATATTAGAGAAAATAATTTTAATTTGAATTACTAATACTTGTATTAATGTATGAGTTTTGTATAAAGCATACATTAAAATTTTTAAGTAAAATATTAATGTCACATATAAGTTATATAATAACTTAAATAACCAATCATAACCATCAATCTACTTATGCTATCCTGACAAAATAGAACAATGTAAATATTCCTTAATAATCATCTTAACTTGGGGGCACCTGGGTGGCTCAGTTGGTTAAGCGACTGCCTTCGGCTCAGGTCATGATCCTGGAGTCCCGGGATCGAATCCCACGTCGGGCTCCCTGCTCGGCAGGGAGTCTGCTTCTCCCTCTGACCCTCCTCCCTCTCATGCTCTCTGTCTCTCATTCTCTCGCGCGCGAATAAGTAAAATCTTAAAAAATAATCATCATCATCATCATCTTAACTAGGTTATAAACAACCTCTCCCAAATGTTGTTTTTAGAGAAACCGTAAGGTTTTTCTACAAACGACCAAATGTTTTAACAAGATTTAGAAACACTTGTGTTTTCTTCCATAAAGAGATTATTGACTCAGGAAGATAAACCAAATAGTAACATATTTATTAATATAAAGAATTAACATTCTGGTTCATTATTTTGTAACAAAGCAAAATGATACATTATTTTGTAATGAAGGGAAAATAAAAATTTTATGACTACAGTCTGTATTTAAAGCAACATTATAGTCACCTCACTCTTAAACATAATATCACAATTTTAAATTCAATTGAGCTAAATTTTCCTGTTAATTAAGAAGACCTTAAGAATTTTTTAAACCAATGGAAAAAAAAGGGAGTCACTGCCTCTCTCAAATGAAAATGAATTATGTAAACATAGATTATATAGTGTGGGGGAAATATAGGAAGGCTATCTCTGCCTTTTCTCAGCCTGCCAGGTCTGCATCTTCTCTATCATCAGCTATATGCACAAGGCACCTTACAAATCATAATAAGATAACAGACAAAATGTCATTTATGATTCATAATTATGTGTTTTACTTTTTGTCTGATATCATCCTTTCTCAGTCATATATGTATGTATATATGAATATATACAGGCATATACACTGCAAATATATATTACGTGTATATAGTATCTGTGACAGAAAGCTAGTTGTATCGATCACCAAGCTTATATTAATGTACATTGCCAAAAGTACTGGGGATATGCAAGTGTGTGTGTGTGTGCCTTTTGGGGAAGTAGTAAGCAAGAACATAGATGTTGATTTTCTCTACGTGGTGAAAGGCTTTTGTAGGAAAATTTTTACATATAAAATCACATCTAGCATTTTGGTCTGATGCTGGGTATCATGAATGACAAAACTACGATTTTTGGCTAGCCATTTAAATCCTATATTCATATACATATACGTACATACATACATACGTACTTATATACATACATACATATATATACACATGTTTGTTAATTTAAGGAAGAAAGAAGTAAAATGAATCTGAACTAGTTCCACCATCTGCAAGTCACTAGTGAGGAACAGAATGTTTTCATCAGTCATTATGGGTCAGATCTCAATGATTAAAAACCCCAGAGCTTCTCAAGGGTATAATTTCCTGGTTCTCCACCTGCACACTTCCCAGTAGACCTCATCACCCTTGACTCTAACCAAATTCTGGAAAAGCAAGTTAATTCTAATTGAGAAGTAGAGTTAAGCAATACATGCAAAAGGAAATTAGTTATGTTGATAACCAGATAAATTACCACAGGATTTTGACGAAAATATCAGCAAGCAATGTTTTGTTTTGTTTTTTACTTTGTCTTATATCATCTATTATTAACTGATTGCAAAAAAAATGCTATAGTAAAAAAATAGAAATATTTTCTTGGGATTTTACACCAAATATCATCAATAGACCGATAGTCACATTCCAGTGGTCTGACAAGCTCAATTTGACTTTTGAATATTTTAGAGTCAATAAACCCCCAAATGATTTGGACCAATCACACATCCCTAGTTATTTAAACCCTTGAGCATTTCAAAGGAAATTTAATCTATATGGTCTGATTCATTTACGCATTACTTATCAAAATGGTATTTGCAGGAGTTATCTGATGTTACAAAAGACTTCTTTATAAAAATACTTGAACCTGTACTTTTCAGAAAGAATGCCATTTCAAGATTAAGCTACTCCCCTGCACCTCTAAATGTTTACAATTAGTTCAAAACTCAGAATATTTCTAGTTTCTAGGGGTCCTGAATTTTCATCAAAGCATTCTATCTTTCTCAATCACGGCCAGATCACAGAGCTTTCTTTCTTGATGCTTGTAATTCCAAGATGCCTCCATAATTACAAACAGTGCACTGTAGTTGTTCTGAGACAAAACAGCCCTCTCTGATTAAGGAACTTCTAAAACAATGGGTTGAAACAGTCTTCTTAGACTTTATTTCCTCTTCAATAAATAGTGCTAACATCAGAAATAAATGGAATAAAATGTGGTCATGCTGGAAATTTTCAAAACAATTATGGAAAAAGAACTAAACTTTTGCTGAAAACCAATCTGGAAACAAACACCAGCAATTGATTCTACTGAAGATTCTAAGGTAGAGCTTTATTTTTTTGTTATTGTTTAATTAGAATTTGGTATTATTGTCTATTTTATCTACATTTATAACATTAGGTGATAGATATAAATCTGTAGTTTCCTTGAAAAACTTAATTTAGAACAGTATCTGATTGCAAAATAGTATTTTATTTTATGATCATTTGGGAGTGCCAATTTTTACATAGTTTGAGGTTATATAACATTGAGGAATAAATGAGTCATTGGAGGAACCATACGTGGCATGAAAAGAATGGAATTGAGAAGAGAAATATTCTGGAGTTTTTGATATAATCCAAATCTCGTCTAATTGAGACTCATGATTAGTCTACGTCCTGATACAACTAAGGTAACATTAATATGTGAGAACTGACATAAAATTTCACAGTTAACAATCATCATGCCAGAAAAAGAATAGTGGAGACAGTAAGGCAACAAAATGGTGCCAGACTACTTGGGTTTGGATCCTAGCTCTGTCGCTGAATTGGTGGATGACTTTGCACAAACCATTTAAACTCTCTGTGCATCTGGTTCCATATCTGTAAAAATAGAGATAACAATATTTATATCTCAGGATTGTTATGAGGACTACTTGAGTCTTTGAAGAACTAGAACTTCAGCAATATAAATGCTAGCTCTTCTAGTATTTATCAGAAAATCAGTTGGACATTTGGGAATTGTTTTTTTTTTTTCCCCTGTGCCTTCTTTCCTGTCCCCCACCCCTCATCCCCCCAGGGCTCGTTGTGTGCATATCCCAAAATAATATAGTAATATGGAATGGATTTTTAATTTCAAAAAGATGTACTGTTTGCTTACTGCTCCTTGATAGGGTTTTATCATCTAAAATTGAATATAAAAAATAAATAACAAACAAATAAAGCCAGTTTTACGGCATCATCTCCCTAAGTCTTGTTAAATTGGCTGTGGAATGTTGAATTCTATCACTGGCCACAAATCTTCACTTTAAGCCAATGTTTTTTTTTTTCCATTGAGGTGTTCAGCAGTTACCTCCAGTATTGTGTAATCAAATCTTACCTTCATCTTTTCCACCTTTGATCCAACCATACAGTCATCTGAGTTCTCTTCAGATGTTAATATAACTTTTTGTCCTTTGGGCTTATTAATTTCTTCTCTTTGTTTCCTCCAAAATATCTTTGTATTTCTCTTCTTCCCCTATGCTCTAGATCTTCTCTTTACCTGAATTAAATAAATATCTTCTTCATTCTCTCCCTGCCATCTGATTCTCTCTTTCAAATTAGTCTGCCCACCACAACGAGATTCATCTTCTAACATTGTCTTCCTTATGCTACCACAACTCTTTCTTGTCTCCACCATTAGGCCCAAAATCTTTTGACTGATTTTCACTTTGCATTTTCTGACTCCAGTGGGCTCCGTCTGTTTCTGCCTTTTGCATTGGGGCAGGTTTCTTCTGACAGTGGAATACATCCTGACCATTCCTACAGTGATTTCTGTTTGTTCGATCTTCTCCTATCATGAACCCCTCTCCTTTTCTTCCGCATATTTGTATCTTAAATATCTGCTAAGGTCATTATATCAGGGCACCTGGGTTGCTCAGTTGGTTAAGTGACTGCCTTCGGCTCAGGTCATGATCCTGGAGTCCAAGGATCAAGTTTTGCATCAGGCTCCCTGCTCAGCAGGGAGTCTGCTTCTCCCTCTGACCCTCCCCCCTCTCATGTGCTCTCTCTCTCTCTCATTCTCTCTCTCTCAAATAAATAAATAAAATCTTTAAAAAAAAAAAAAGGTCATTATATCAAGTTTTACTCTCTCCAGAGATTGTGGGTGTCTATTCTGATAGCACAGATCACTCCCTTATAGTAGTTACTATGGAGCTTAACATCAGTACCTAAGAATTTAACATTTCACTTTGTGTTAGTTACTTCACCCACAAATCCCAAACTGATTACATACCTCTTGATGTCTGAGACAATTTATGTATTGTCTATCAAAGCTCTGGCAGGTAACAGACAAGCAAAAAAATATATTATAGAATTAATTGATTAGTAATTAAAATGGTACAGAAATTTAGAAATAACTTTATAAATGCTAGCTCTTAAATTTCACCCCTGTGAACTAAAATCAGTAAACTACCCTCCACACATCCTTTACTCAGTCTTACTGAGTCCCTCTCATCTTCCCATGACTGTCTTTCTTTGTTCCAGGTTATTTTCTCTACCACCAGCGCAGGCTTTCTGAATCAGTGGTTCTGTGTTAGTTCTCCTACATGAGTTCAATGGATTCCTCCCCTTTCTTTTCTTTGATTATCAGAGTAGACACTTATAAAAGTAATACAAGTCACAGTTGTGAGAATTAAACACCAAATTTGTCTATCTAAGTGGTTATTCTGACATCAAGAAGAGTTCAAAGGTCATCAAAAGGAAAAATCAATTAGAATGGCTGATTTCAAGGGAAAATTAATGTTTTGGTGTCCCACTAATAATCAAAATTGTCTATAGTTTTATAGTGTTATATGAGTGTGAGAAAGTTGTTTCATCATTACTTTAGTAATGGTTGTGTGTATGTTTGGTTTATAGATATAAAAAACAATGATCAAAATATTTTTTACAACTCAAAGTAAATTGACTTATGATTGACATGTAGGTTTAGATACAATATGCAAACTGTCGATATTCAAAGTTTCCCTGAAACTTCCTTATCCTTCTAAGTTCATCTACCATTTCAGCCTAAACAAGTTTTTTTTTAATTTTATTTTATTATGTTAGTCACCATACATTACATCATTAGTTTTTGATATAGTGTTCCATGATTCATTGTTTGCGTATAACACCCAGTGCTCCATGCAATACGTGCCCTCCTTAATACCCATCACTGGGCTAACCCATGCCCCCACCCCCCACCACTCCAGCAACCCTCAGTTTGTTTCCTGAGATTAAGAGTTTCTTATGGTTTGTCTCCCTCTCTGACTTCATCTTGTTTCATTTTTTCCTCCCTTCCCCTATGCTCTTCTGTCTTGCTTCTTAAATTCCTCATATCAGTGAGATCATATGATACTTGCCTTTCTCTGATTGACTTATTTCACTTAGCATAATACCCTCTAGTTCCAGCCACGTCATTGCAAATGGCAAGATTTCGGGGTTTTTTGATGGCTGCATAATATTCCATTGTGTATATGTATACCACATCTTCTTTATCCATTCATCTGTCGATGGACATCTTGGCTCTTTCCATAGTTTGGCTATTGTGGGCATTGCTGCTATAAACATTGGGGTGCACGTACCCCTTCGTATCACTGCATTTGTATCTTTGGGGTAAATACCCAGTAGTGCAATTGCTGGGTCATAGGGTAGCTCTATTTTCAACTTTTTGAGGAACCTCCATACTGTTTTCCAGAGTGGCTGCACTAGCTTGCATTCCCACCAACAGTGTAGAAGGGTTCCCCTCTCTCTGCATCCCCGCCAACATCTGTCGTTTTCTGACTTGTTAATTTTAGCCATTCTGACTGGTGTGAGGTGGTTTCACGTTGAGGTTTTGATTTGGATTTCCCTGATGACGAGTGATGTTAAACAAAAGTCTTTTATGCAGTCTGGTCTCCTCACTGCCCTTGAACTTAAGCCTACTATTTCCCCATCTGGAATGCCTTTGCACGAAGGAATATTTATCCCAGTTTAGATTTATATTTCTGTTCTATCCCCCTCTAGTCTCTTCCTAACTATTGACCTTCTCTCTTTAATTTCTGAAAACTTATTATGTAAGTTAGAACTAATTGGAAGCCTGCTTCTTAAATGAATGTTTCAAACATATGCCTATTTTATCTGTACCTACAATGTAAGCATGTAACATTTAGGGACCATATATTAACTCTTTTTTTTAATTATCATTATTATCAATTCACTCCCAGGTATGAGCACAATATGTAATTGATGCTGAAGAACTCCTTTTGAGTAATAAGCTAATGAATAATTTTGCCTATTTTAATAACTACCATAAAGGCAGCTTAGTATTATGTGTGAGATTTATTAAAGACTTATACTCCAAAAGTTGATCATTAGTCCTAGTATATGACAACATAGTATGACAGTCCTATATAATGACAACATAGTTAATAATAATAATAATGGTCATAAATAAGAAGAAGAGGAACTAACATTTAATAAAAGCTTAGTGTGTTTCTGGCACTCTTCTTTAACCCTTTCATGGATTAAATCACAAAAATCCTCATAAGATAGGCATGGCTATTGTCTCGGTTTTACAGATGAAAAAACTAAAGCTAAGAGGACCTAAATAATTTGCTACAGATCCTACAAAATTAGAGATCAACAGCAGAGTCACAATAAACACTAAATATCTGCCATGGACCAGGATTTTTGTTAAGTGACTTACTTTATTTTTCTATGTTACACTCACTAGAGTATTATCACATTTTATTTATATGAGAATTGATAGTTTCTATGACTTGCAAATACTCTTCTGATTAGTATGCCTGCAATACAATATCCAGTATTCTTTACCTGTTTTGTTTGGAACTCAAGTCATATTTATGTTTATTCATATATTTAGCTATATGAAACCAGTTGAAATTAAAATCTTCTAAGTGTGGCAGGGCAGGATAAGCCAAGAGGCAAATTTAGCCCATACTTAGGCCCACCAGAAAAAGAAGGGCTTCTGAGAACATTTTTAAGTTTGTTATCTCAAAAGAGCTATGGAGCGGGTATAATGCGTATAATGGAAAATTTGTATAAAGAAGATAGCAGGAGGGGAAGAATGAAAGGGGGGAAACCGGAGGGGGAGATGAACCATGAGAGACAATGGACTCTGAAAAACAACTGAGGGTTCTAGAGGGGAGGGGGGTGGGGGGATGGGTTAGCCTGGTGATGGGTATTGAGGAGGGCACGTTCGGCATGGAGCACTGGGTGTTATACACAAACAATGAATCATGGAACACTACATCAAAAACTAATGATGTAATGTATGGTGATTAACATAACCATAAAAAAATTTTTAAAAAATTTGTATAAAACATTCTTATAATTAGTCTATGTTTTAGTATCAACTGCTTCAATCCTCCACTCTAAGCTATAGCCATACTCTTTGCTCTGTGACTTTTCAGATTCTCACTAAAGGGGCAGGATATATTTTCCTGCTTCCTGGCTTCAGGTTGGACTTCAAGATTTGCTTTGGCCAATTGAATAAGACAGAGTTGAAGGTATGCCAGCTGTGCGCCTAGGCCTTAAGTTTTTGCATGCTTCATCTCCCTTTCTGAGACCCCTGCCATCAAAAAAGAATATGCCTGGGCTAGCTTGACAGTTCCTGAAGTATCATAAGACACAGATGGAGCCTAGCCAACCTGCTCATAGCAAGACCAGTCTAGATCATCGAGATACCGCTGACTCCCAGAGCAAGGCCAGCTGAGATTAGCAGAACCACCCAACTGTGCCAGGCTTAGATCAGCTGACTGCCAACTGTCTGGATAAACACCTAAATAAATGTTGAATACTGTAGATAGCTGAGATTTTGTGATATTTGCTGCACAGCATTATTATGGTCAATAATATTGTTTTTATTGGAAATTACAGATGGGGCATGGATGTAGCGCCATACTTTTTCATTGGTTAGAGCCATGTGATATTGCAATCTGATGCTTTAGGATGGTAAATCAGACTGGTCTCCAGTGTAAAATTGGAAGGCTTTTTAAAATCTGTTTGCTTGCATGTATGTTTTATTTTGTTTATGTTTGTTTTATTTTGAGGAGGAGAAGATAAATATTTTTCTGACACCTCACTGACAAAATTAGATAAGAGTGCATTGAGATAAGGATGAACATATGTGACAGTCACTATTTTGAGTGTCATGTGTCTTTCTATATAGCCTTTAGCTTAAATGTGTTCCTATGAAGGCTTCCTAACTTCTCAAATCTGAGTTAATTGTCCTCTTTTTTTCCTTTTAAAGATTTATTTATTTATTTATTTGTGAGAGAGAAAGGGGTGGGTAGGGGCAAAGGGAGAGAGAATCTCAAGCAGGCTCCCCGCTGAGCACCGAGCCCATGGCGGGGGCGGGACTTGATATCATGATCCTGAGATCATGACCTGAGCCAAATTTAAGAGTCAGTTACTTAACCAACTGAGCCACCAAGGTGCCCCTGAGTTAATTGTCCTCTTAAGTATTTTCAGAGCACTCTTTTTTCCCCAATGTAGGCTTTAGCTTTTTCACTTCCTTTACTTGTCTAAACTACTATGTCCATGAGGGAAAGGAACACATTTTCATTGTTTACTATTGTATCTCCAACAGTACGTATAGTTCTGGTCACATAGATAGCTATCAATAAACATTTTTTTAATATGAAGCAGCATTGATTTTTATTTTAAAAATACCTTCTCTCATTTGCCTTTTGCTAATAAATATTAACTAATTTTAGAGATTTTAATTTTAGGTCATGACAAAAATTGCTTTTTTCTTTCTCAAGTGGTTATCTTATTATTTAAGAGTAAATAGACTAAGGATAGCAAAGTTCCAGATTTAGACATTTAGACAATGAAAAAGTAAAAGCCTCTCTTTTATACTTTAGACTTTTCCCTAGACAAAACCATGTTAAATCATTTCTATTTTTTTCCTCTTTGATGGTTATTTAATTCAAAATTCAGAAAGTATGCTTATACTTTAATTTCAAAAAATATCAATTTAAATATTATCAATAGTTTCATTTCACCTTCATAGAAAAATGAATTTTAATTACCTTAATCACAGTATCTCTTCTCCTAAAAAATGTAGAAAAATAATTTTTATTTTTCAATTTTATACATAATATAGTCAAACTTCTATTTCTTGATTTATCACTTCAGATAATATTTATTGACTCTCTAGTGTGTAAGATGTAAATGTTAGGTTGCAGCAGGTCTAGAAAGTAAAAGTTTCATTGATATTAATGCAGAAAATCAGAGACTCTGAGATAAAGGTTCTCAGAACAAAGTGGATTTCCATTAGCAACTGGTGTAACTAAGGAGCTCTGTGTTCACATTGATAAGGTATACCTAAATGCTGCTTGATATAAACAGGATAAGAGAAAAACAATTACAAATACCCGGTGTGGGTGGAGGGAGAACTGTATAATAACATCATGGGCCAAATATAAGCCGAACTAAAATCTCATATGACTTAGCAATCAATTAATTATGTTTCTTATTCAATGGGCCTACTCAAATAAACTTAATTCTGACATAAATAACATTTTTATACTATTACATTTTAAACTCTAGTTTTAATTATTAGAACCACAGATTTTTTTATTGTGTTCAATTAGCCAAAATATAGTATATCATTAGTTTTTGACGTAGTGTTCAATGATTCATTGGTTGCATATGACACCACAGAATTTTTTTTAAGTTTTCATTTAAATTCCAGTTAGTTAGGGGCGCCTGGGTGGCTCAGTCGTTAAGCGTCTGCCTTCGGCTCAGGTCATGATCCCAGGGTCCTGGGATCGAGTCCTGCATCGGGCTTCCTGCTCTGTGGGGAGCCTGCTTCTCTCTCTGTCTCTGCCTCTCTCTCTCTGTCTCTCATGAATAAATAAATAAAATCTTAAAAAAAAAAAATTCCAGTTAGTTAACAGACAGGGTAATATTAGTTTCAGGTGTACAATACAGTGATTCAACACTTCCATACATCACCCGGTGCTCATCACAAGTGCGCTCCTTAATCCCCATCACCTATTTCACCCATTCCCCCCCCCACTTCCCCTCTGGTAACCATAGGTTTGTTCTCTTTAGTTAAGAGTCTGTTTCTTGCAGAACCATAGATTTTTGAGGTAAGAAAAGTGATTTTAGTTACAACAAGAGATATAATTACAATAAAAGATAATGCTATGACAAAAAGAGAAGGAGGTGAAAAAGAACGAGGAAAGGTAGAAGAGGGCCAATGATAAAAATAATTATTTTTAATAAAGAGAAGTTTTAGAAGAGTCATTAAATTAAAATTAATGTAATAACTATGTTTAATACTTCTGAGTTAATAAAACTTCCTCAAAAATTGTTTAACTTGATTTTTAACAGATCTGACTTCCATATTTCTAAATTATTTCCACTTGTGAAAACTAGTGATTTTTGCATAACCAGAAGAACTTTCATAGCTTTATGCCATGTCAAGCAAATGAATTTTTTCAGGGAAATTGGATTCCTTTTGTTCCATTAGGAATTCCAACTTAGAGATACCCTACATGTCATTTCACTATACCAGTATTCCTGGTATTATTCATACGTTCACTCCATATTTATTCATATATATGTATGCATAAATATCTGTGCAAATATTACCACGTAGTTTCAATTCAATGAAATATAGCACAGAACAAACAACTACTATTTGAAACAAACTGAGGGATTTCTACTCAACCATTATTTTAAAAATAAACTAGGAAAGGGGCGGAGCAAGATGGCGGAGGAGTAGGAGACCTGGATTTCGTCTCCTCTCAGGAATTCAGCTGGATAGGGATCAAACCATTCTGAACACCTACAAACTCAACAGGAGATCGAAGAAAGGAAAAGCAACAACTCTCTGAACAGAGAAGCGACCACTTTCTGGAAGGTAGGACGTGCGGAGAAGTGAATCTGAGGCGATATTCGGGAGGATAGACGGCGGGGGAGGGGCCTCCGGCGGCTGCTTCTGGCAAGTGATAGAGCCGCGGAGCACAAAATTGGAACTTTTAAAAGTCTGCTCTGCTGAGAGACGTCACTCTGGTGGCTAAGCGGGGGGTGGAACCCTCCGGGACAGTGTGGTCTCAGGACTCTCGGGGTCACAGAAAGACCGGGGGTGCCTGAGTGTGGCAGAGCTCCCAGGTATCGGAGCAGGGAAGCCGGCTGCAGAGGCGGAGCCCAGGCGCGGGCTCTCAGCTCGGGGTTGCCATAAACCGTGATCCGCGGCACAGTCGGGCCCCTGCTCCTCCAGCAGGGACCCAACAAGCGGCAGATCTGGGGAGACTCACCTTCCTCCCCCAGGAGGAGCCGCATGAGAGTGCGCCGCAGGGATCTGCTGGGTTTGGAGACTCCACCCGGGGTCGGGTGCCAGAGATAGAAACGCGCGGTGACAGGCCGGGTGAGCACGGAGTGCGGCTGGAGACCGGGGAGACGGGAGTGACTGACGGCTTTTCTCTGGGGGCTCACTGAGAAGCAGGGCCCCGAGTTCTCAGCTCCTCCGCGGCAGAGATTGGGAGGCCGCCATTTTCACTCTCCGCCTCCAAAGCTGTACGGAAAGCTCGCAGGGAACAAAAGCCCCGGAGAGCAAACCGGAGCAGATTACTTAGCTGGGAGGGGGCAAGGGCGGGGCAATTCTGCCTCCAGCAAAGACATTTGGAAACCACGGCAACAGGCCCCTCCCCAGAAGATCAGTGAGAACAGCCAGCGAAGACCAAGTTTACCCATCAATGAGAACGGCAGAACTCCAGTGCTAGGGGAATATTGCACATAGAATTCATGGCTTTTTTACCATGATTCTTTAGTCTTTAAAAGTTAATTTTTTTTTAACTGTCTTTTTTTCTTTTTTTTTCTTTTTGAATTTTTCTTTTTCCCTTTTTCAACCAACATCTTATCAATCCCTTTTTTAAAAAAAAAAACATTTTTATTTTTCATTTTTAGAGTCATATTCTATCCCTTCATAGTAGCTACCCGTATTTTTGGCTTATATATATAAGTTGTTCTCTCTTTAAAATTTTGAGATAGTTTCTTCTAACAGATCAAAATATACCCCAAATCTCTAGTATATGGTGTTTTCTATTCCCCTGCCTGATCACATCCTCTCCCTTTTTTTTTTCTTTTTTTAAATCCTCTTCTTTCTTTTTTCAAACAACTTCTTATCAATTCCTTTTATAAAATTTTTTATAATTTCCATCTTTACAGTCATATTCCATCCCTTCATCATATCAACCCTTATTTTTGTACATATATAAGTTTTTCTTTCTTTAAAATTTTGGGAGGCACTTTCTTCTAAAAGACCAAAATACACCCCAAATCTAGTGTGTGGCACTGATCTATATACCAGCCTGATCATATTTGATCACATTCTGGTTTTTTTGTTGTTGTTGTTTTGTTTTGTTTGTTTTTGTTTTTATCTTTATCTTTTTCTTTTTTCTCTCTTTCCCTTTCTTTTCCCACTGCTTCAGGTTTTTTCTGATTTGTTTAGAGTATATTTTCTGGGGACGTTGTTACTCTGCTAGCATTTTGTTCTCTCATTAATCTATTCTCCTCTGCACAAAATGACAAGACGGAAAAAATCACCTCAACAAAAAGAACAAGAGGTAGTACCGACTGCCAGGGACCTACTCAATACGGACATTAGTACAATGTCAGATCTAGAGTTCAGAATCATCACTTTAAAGATACTAGCTGGGCTTGAAAAAAATATGGAAGTTGTTACAGAAACCCTTTCTGGAGAAGTAAAAGAACTAAAATCCAACCAAGTAGAAATCAAAAAGGCTATTAATGAGGTGCAATCAAAAATGGGGGCGCTAACTGCTAGAATAAATGAGGCAGAAGAGAGAATCAGTAATATAGAAGATGAAATGATGGAAAATAAAGAAGCTGAGAAAAAGAGAGATAAACAACTACTGGATCACGAGGGCAGAATTCGAGAGATAAGCGATACCATAAGACGAAACAACATTAGAATAATTGGGATCCCAGAAGAAGAAGAAAGAGAGAGAGGGGCAGAAGGTATAATGGAGCAAATTATAGCAGAGAACTTCCCTAATTTGGGGAAGGAAACAGGCATGAAAATCCAGGAAGCACAGAGAATGCCTCTCAAAATCAATAAAAATAGGTCAACACCCCGACATCTAATAGTAAAACTTACGAGTCTCATAGACAAAGAGAAAATCCTGAAAGCAGCTCGGGAGAAGAGATATGTAACCTACAAGGGTAGAAACATTAGACTGGCAACAGACCTATCCACAGAGACCTGGCAGGCCAGGAAGGACTGGCAGGATATATTCAGAGCACTAAATGAGAAAAATATGCAGCCAAGAATACTATATCCAGCTAGGCTGTCATTGAAAATTGAAGGAGAGATAAAAAGCTTCCAGGACAAACAAAAACTAAAGGAATTGGCAAACACAAAACCAGCCCTACAAGAAATATTGAAAGGGGTCCTCTAAGCAAAGGGAGAGCCTAAAAGCAACATAGACCAGAAAGGAACACAGACAATATACGGTAACAGTCACCTTACAGGCAATACAATGGCACTAAATTCCTATCTTGCAATAGTTACCCTGAATGTAAATGGGCTCAATGCCCCAATCAAAAGACACAGGCTATCAGACTGGATTAAAAAACAAGACCCATCGATATGCTGTCTGCAAGAGACTCATTTTCGACCCAAAGACACCTCCAGATTGAAAGTGAGGGGGTGGAAAACCATTTACCATGCTAATGGACACCAAAAGAAAGCTGGGGTGGCAATCCTTATATCAGCCAAATTAGATTTTAGACCAAAGACTGTAATAAGAGATGAGGAAGGACACTATATCCTACTTAAAGGATCTATCCAACAAGAAGATCTAACAATTGTAAATATCTATGCCCCTAACATGGGAGCAGCCAATTATATAAGCCAATTAATAACAAAAGCAAAGAAACACATCGACAACAATACAATAATAGTGGGGGACTTTAACAGCACCCTCACTGAAATGGACAGATCGTCTAAGCAAAAGATCAACAAGGAAATAAAGACTTTAAATGACACACTGGACCAAATGGACTTTACAGACATATTCAGAACATTCCACCCCAAAGCAACAGAATACACATTCTTCTCTAGTGCCCATGGAACATTCTCCAGAATAGATCACATCCTAGGTCATAAATCAGGTCTCAACCAGTACCAAAAGATTGGAATCATTCCCTGCCTATTTTCAGACCACAATGCTTTGAAACTAGAGCTCAATCACAAGACAAAAGTCAGAAAGAACTCAAATACATGGAGGCTAAAGAGCATCCTACTGAAGAATGAATGAGTCAACCAGGAAATTAAAGAAGAATTAAAAAAATACATGGAAACCAATGAAAATGAAAACACAACTATTCAAAATCTTTGGGATGCAGCAAAGGCAGTCCTACGAGGAAAGTATATAGCAATACAAGCCTTTCTCAAGAAGCAAGAAAGGTCTCAAGTACACAACCTAACCCTACACCTAAAGGAGTTGGAGAAAGAACAGCAAAGAAAGCCTAAACCCAGCAGGAGAAGACAAATAATAAAGATCAGAGCAGAAATCAATGAAATAGAAACTAAAAGAACAGTAGACCAGATCAACAAAACTAGGAGCTGGTTCTTTGAAAGAATTAACAAGATTGATAAACCCCTGGCCAGACTTATCAAAAAGAGAAGAGAAATGACCCAAATCAACAAAATCATGAATGAAAGAGGAGAGATCACAACCAACACCAAAGAAATACAAACAATTATAAGAACATATTATGAGCAACTCTATGCCAGCAAATTAGATAACCTGGAAGAAATGGATGCATTCCTAGAGATGTATCAACTACCAAAACTGAACCAGGATGAAATAGAAAACCTGAACAGACCTATAACCACTAAGGAAATTGAAGCAGTCATCAAAAATCTCCCAAAAAACAAAAGCCCAGGGCCAGGTGGCTTCCCAGGGGAATTCTACCAAACATTTAAAGAAGAATTAATACCTATTCTTCTGAAACTGTTCCAAAAATTAGAAATGGAAGGAAAACTTCCAAACTCATTTTATGAGGCCAGCATTACCTTGATCCCAAAACCAAAGACCCCATCAAAAAGGAGAATTACAGACCAATATCCTTGATGAACATGGATGCAAAAATTCTCACCAAAATACTAGCCAATAGGATCCAACAGTACATTAAAAGGATTATTCACCATGACCAAGTGGGATTTATCCCTGGGCTGCAAGGTTGGTTCAACATCCGCAAATCAATCAATGTGATACAATACATTAACAAAAGAAAGAACAAGAATCATATGATCCTCTCAATAGATGCAGAAAAAGCATTTGACAAAGTACAGCATCCTTTCTTGATCAAAACTCTTCAGAGTATAGGGATAGAGGGTACATACCTCAATATCATAAAAGCCATCTATGAAAAACCTACAGCGAATATCATTCTCAATGGGGAAAAACTGAGAGCTTTCCCCTGAAGGTCAGGAACGCGGCAGGGATGTCCACTATCACCACTGCTATTCAACATAGTATTGGAAGTCCTAGCCACAGCAATCAGACAACAAAAAGAAATCAAAGGCATCCAAATTGGCAAGGAAGAAGTCAAACTCTCACTCTTTGCAGATGATATGATACTTTATGTGGAAAACCCAAAAGACTCCACCCCAAAACTGCTAGAACTCATACAGGAATTTAGTAAAGTGGCAGGATATAAAATCAATGCACAGAAGTCAGTGGCATTCCTATACAGCAACAACAAGACAGAAGACAGAGAAATTAAGGAGTCGATCCCATTTACAATTGCACCCAAAACCATAAGATACCTAGGAATAAATCTAACCAAAGAGACAAAGGATCTGTACTCAGAAAACTATAAAATACTCATGAAAGAAATTGAGGAAGACACAAAGAAATGGAAAAACGTTCCATGCTCATGGATTGGAAGAACAAATATTGTGAAGATGTCAATGCTACCTAGAGCAATCTACACATTCAATGCAATCCCCATTAAAATACCATCCACTTTTTTCAAAGAAATGGAACAAATAATCCTAAAATTTGTATGGAACCAGAAAAGACCCCGTATAGCCAGAGGAATGTTGAAAAAGAAAAGCAAAGCCGGCGGCATCACAATTCCGGACTTCAAGCTCTATTACAAAGCTGTCATCATTAAGACAGCATGGTACTGGCACAAAAACAGACACATAGATCAATGGAACAGAATAGAGAGCCCAGAAATGGACCCTCAACTCTATGGTCAACTCATCTTCGACAAAGCAGGAAAGAATGTCCAATGGAACAAAGACAGTCTCTTCAACAAATGGTGTTGGGAAAATTGGATAGCCACATGCAGAAGAATGAAACTGGACCATTTCCTTACACCACACACAAAAATAGACTCCAAATGGTTGAAAGACCTCAATGTGAAACAGGAGTCCATCAAAATCCTAAAGGAGAACACAGGCAGCAACCTCTTTGACCTCAGCCAAAGCAACTTTTTCCTAGAAACATCGCCAAAGGCAAGGGAGGCAAGGGCAAAAATGAACTATTGGGACTTCATCAAGATAAAAAGCTTTTGCAAAGCAAAGGAAACAGTCAACAAAACCAAAAGAACCGACAGAATGGGAGAAGATATTTGCAAATGACATATCAGATAAAGGGCTAGTATCCAAAATCTATAAAGAACTCATCAAACTCAACACCCAAAGAACAAAGAATCCAATCAAGAAATGGGCAGAAGACATGAACAGACATTTTTCCAAAGAAGACATCCAAATGGCCAACAGACACATGAAAAAGTGCTCAATATCGCTCGGCATCAGGGAAATCCAAATCAAAACCTCAATGAGATACCACCTCGCACCAGTCAGAATGGCTACAATTAACAAGTCAGGAAATGACAGATGTTGGCGGGGATGCGGAGAAAGGGGAACCCTCCTACACTGTTGGTGGGAATGCAAGCTGGTGCAGCCACTCTGGAAAACTGTATGGAGGTTCCTCAAAAAGTTGAAAATAGAGCTACCATATGATCCAGCAATTGCACTACTGGGTATTTACCCCAAAGATACAAAAGTAGGGATCCGAAGGGGTACGTGCACCCCGATGTTTATAGCAGCAATGTCCACAATAGCCAAACTGTGGAAAGAGCCAAGATGTCCATCAACAGATGAATGGATAAAGAAGAGGTGGTATATATATACAATGGAATATTATGCAGCCATCAAAAGGAATGAGATCTTGTCATTTGCAACGACGTGGATGGAACTGGAGGGTATTATGTTGAGTGAAATAAGTCAAACAGAGAAAGACATGTATCATATGATCTCACTGATATGAGGAATTCTTAATCTCAGGAAACAAACTGAGGGTTGCTGGAGTGGGGGGTGGGGTGGGAAGGATGGGGTGACTGGGTGATAGACACTGGGGAGGGTATGTGCTCTGGTAATCGCTGTGAATTGTGCAAGACTGTTGAATCTCAGATCTGTACCTCTGAAACAAATAATGCAATATATGTTAAGAAAAAAAAAGAAGAAGAAGAAGGTAGCGAGAGGGGAAGAATGAAGCGGGGGAAATCAGAGGGGTAGACGAACCATGAGAGACGATGGACTCTGAAAAACAAACAGGGTTCTAGAGGGGAGGGGGGTGGGAGGATGGGTTAGCCTGGTGGTGGGTATTGAGGAGGGCACATTCTGCATGGAGCACTGGGTGTTATGCACAAACAATGAATCATGGAACACTTCATCTAAAACTAATGATGTAATGTATGGGGATTAACATAAGAATAAAAAAAACAGAAAACAAAAAACAAAAAACAAACAAAAAAAATAAACTAGGAAAGATCTCATTTTCAACTTGATAAATATAAAATGTTAATAATTTGCAATAACTGATACAAATGAGATGGATGTAAATAATCAAGGATTTCATAAAACCATCATTGTATGGGGCACCTGGGTGGTTCAGTCATTAAGCGTCTGCCTTTGGCTCAGGTCATGATCCCAGGGTCCTGGGATGGAGCCCCTCATCAGGCTCCCTGCTCAGTGGGAAGCCTGCTTCTCCCTCTCCCTCTCCCTCTCCCTCTGCTTGTGTTCCCTCTCTCGCTGTGTCTCTCTCTCTCTGTCAAAGAAAAAAAAAAAATCATTGTGCCCTGATGTTCACATTTGTCCTGAGTATCATGAGGCCTGCTGGCTGGGACCACCCAACTACATACTGTGCACATGTGATTTGTAAGACAAGAACAGGTGCCTGTGGACCTGATACGGTTTCAGTGTATTCAAAACTTTGTAAAACCTTTTTTGTAAAAACTTACATTTCCTTAATAGCACTATTTTCCAGAACATACATTCCTTTTGTGAGGATTAATGTTTGGAAATTAATACATGTCATGAGTCATTCCAGAAAAATTAGTTCTAAATTTGGATTTTAAAACAGCACGGTATCCTGCAAAGTCTAATAGCTGATGGGAGAGCCCTAGGTTTCTGTACTTAATGATTTCTAGACCTCAGGAACCTCGTCTCCCAAATAAACTGTTGATTAGATAGTCTCTACGATCTCTTGAAAAATCAAACACTGCATTGTTTTAAAGAATGGGAAGGCAGATCAAGGGTGTCATCTGGTCTTATTTCTTCTTTAATATTTTCTTTATTCCCTTTGACCTTAAAGGAATTAAAAAGTAACTTCTCTCTCAAAAACGTCTGAACATCTTAGTATTAAGTGAATTTCAAACATTGTTTCAAATGATAAATTATATGATTTGGACTAATAACAGTTAAGAAACTGTAATTTTAGAAACTTATTCCATAAGATACAGATTTTATATATTCTACTTTGCTTTATAGCAGTCACTCATAAATTCATGGTTTCTTTTTGTTTTTGTGGGCACTGTTGACTTTAATATTGGCTCGATCATATTTATGAGTATTTATCATCATTCTTTAGGCAAGTAAATGTAAATTCAAGCAATGTAAATTCAAATAGAGAATTGATAAAAATCAGATAACCTTTTATAAAAAAAAAAAATCTTCCCTTGTTGCAGTTTGAAGAACTGAACCTCAAAGGATGTAATGATTTTCAGTCACACAGCATGTAACTAGAATTGTTTTCTTCCGATTCCAGCTTTCGTACATGTAATACTAGAAGACACATTG
This sequence comes from Neomonachus schauinslandi, assembly GCF_002201575.2. Classification (NCBI taxonomy): domain Eukaryota; kingdom Metazoa; phylum Chordata; class Mammalia; order Carnivora; family Phocidae; genus Neomonachus; species Neomonachus schauinslandi. Next base: position 112,027,837 of record NC_058404.1, on the reverse strand, counting down.
AATCTCCATGATCCCCAAAGAAACTATTTCCAGGAATTCTTTGATGATCTTTTCATTGTTATGCTGGAAAACAAGAGACATACATCCGGGAAAAAGCTCAAATTTTAAAAGCCCCAATGCAAATGAAATTTTTGTAGATTTTTTTGTTTGTGAATATTTTATCTTACAGAAATTGGTTGCTGCAACAAGAATAGATTTGAAACAAGCAGAAAGTCCACTGGGTTTTTTTTTTATAACAGCTTTGTTGGAAGATGTAATTCATATAACATAAAAATCACTGTTTTAAAGTATACAAATCAGTGGTCCAGTAGGAATTTAACAATTCCTGGTAAACTGCAAGATTGCACCCAGATTTTAAAATGCTGCAAATATAAACAAAAATAGAAAGGAAAATAGAACTCTGGGTGATGAATATATGCAGTGGGGAGATTCTTAGATATTGATAAAAGTTGTAGAGGAAAATGGGCTGCTTGAGATAAAGGGGTTAAATATCTGAAAGCCATAAAGAAAATAAGAAGATGCTCATGACATAATAGTAGAGACAAGTAACTTTACATAAATAAAAGTCCCAATTTTGCAAATTTATTTTTAAAAACCTGAAACATATGTTTTAATTAATAAGATCTATCTCTAAGTTCTAAAAATATAAATGGTTTTAGATTTTTCTTTCTTCTTTTCTATATTTTCTATTGATCTAGTGTTTTTTAATAATGAGGGAAAAAAACACTTAAAATGTGCACAGATATCTTCACTCTTTCATAAAAAACAAAACAAAGCAAAAAATAGTTGCTCGGCTTTCTTTTTTCCCTTCTACTCTTCAGGGCTACACTTTTCCAAAAAACAGTTACATGGTACATCAAAATTTTGTTTTGCTCAGAAAGGCGGCATGACCACTGTTGCCTGTAGAAAGTAGATTTTTTAAATTTTATTTTATATTTTTATATTATTTTATTTTATTCAAAAGACACACCCTGCACAATCTAATGCCACTTTCTGTTTGCAAATTTATCTCCCAATTGTTCTTCTAGTGATTCAGCTGTTGGTTCTAATCAGTTTCATGATCGTCCTCTGAACAAACCAAATACATTCATTAACGTACATGTTTGTTCAGGAAACCCTCCCAAGTACTGTCTCCAAAGCATTTATCCAGGTTCTATCCTCACTTTTGCCTCAAGATCAAATTACATTGCTTCCCTCCCTCTCTGAGTACATCCATATAACATCCTGTCTTTTCTGAACCTCCGTAGGACTTGTTTCTGTAACTCTTATTTTGGCACTAAACTGTGTATAATTTTACCCTGTTCTAGTCTCCATGTTCAGTGTGTATTTTATTTCTTTCACTAGACTATAAATAATTACAAGGTTGAATTCATCACTAAAAGTTGTATGTTAATGCAGAAATGCCTAATAAGGATTTGTTGATTTAACTAATGAATACATAAAAGAAAGTATGAATTAATAACTTTTAGAAGTATCATAACCGGTACTTGGAGAGAAAAGAAAAAGTCATACTAGGAAAGGAAAGAACTATGTGGCCAGAAGACTTGCTTCAGGAGATGAGTAAAGCCTTGGACAATCAAATGTTTCCACCTACCAAACAAACAACAAAAAACAAACAAACAGGGTGCCTGGGTGGCTCAGTTGTTAAGCGTGTGCCTTCAGCTCAGATCATGGTCCCAGGGTCCTGGGATCAAGCCCCACGTCAGGCTCTCTGCTTGGCAGGAAGCCTGCTTCTCTCTCTCCCACTCCCCCTGCTTGTGTTCCCTCTCTAGCTGTGTCTCTCTCTGTCAAATAAATAAAATCGTTAAAAACAAACAAACAAACAAACAAAACACATAATTGACAGTAAGAGCTAGATGTAAAACAAACAAACAAAAAACACAGCTGCCAGCGAGAGTCCAAGGACTGAATTTCAAATCATGTTTTTTCCCCCTGTAATAAGGAGGAGTTGAGTGAAGCAGAAGGGGACAGGGGCAGTAGGTACTATTAACCAGAATTGGAGCAGAACTTAGCTCCAGGCTGTCCTTCAAGCAAAAGTAAGATAATCTGTTAGTAAAGATCAGCTAAACCATGAATAAAGGTACTATAAGAAGGCTGTGACGGTGAGGGAGGTTGGATAACTATGGTCAGATCCCTAGTCTGGCAGATGTGGGGCTGGAGCTGAAGACTCTACTATGGAGAACTTATACATGATACAGAAATCCAGTTATGGGGACCAAGGCAGCAAGTTCAAAATCCTGAGCAAGACATCTAATAGTTTCCCAAACTAGGGACTAAATTTATTCAAAAGGTTAGGTTGCAGATCAACCTGTGGTTGGGGAACAAGTAGAGCTGGTTGCCATGACGGAAGTAGGCAAATATGAAGCCTATTAGAGGAAGCTTCCATCTGCCAAATTTTAAATGCACGAATCCGTCTTGTTTCTGTATTCTGTAGTGAATGCTTTTTTTTCCTTCTTCTCTTTCTCTTTTGCCTCACTCCCTGATAGCTGAATCTTGAGTAGAATGATGCCAGTGACAGAAACAGTTGGAATGGATTCATCCTGAGAGAAGTATAATGAAAGATTTTTCTATAGTCTTTCCCTAGGTCCTGGGATTTTTCCAGATACCTATTCTTCCTAAGGTAGACTATTTGTTATTGCTGATTCTGAAAGCTATTTATATCCATTTTTTGTGTGTGAGCTGAGAGTATCTAACTTTATTTTATTATTATTTTTTGATTGTATGGTTTTTATTTGACCATGATTGACACACAACATTACACTAGTGTCAGGTATGCTGAATAGTGGCTCCATAGTTCTGTATGTTATGCTGTGATCACTACAAGTAGCTGCCATCACCATGCAATGCTATTATAATATCATTGACTACATTCTCTATGCTGTACCTTTTATTCTCATGACTTATTTATTCCATAACTGGAAGCCTGTATCTCCCTCTGCCCATGACCCATTTTCCCCATCCACCCACCTCACCTCCCTCTGGCAAGGATCAGTTTGTTCTCTGTATTTAGAAGTCTGATTCAGCTTTTTGTTTATTCATTTGTTGTTTTGTTTTGTTTTAGATTCCACGTATGAGTGAAATCGTATGGTGTTTGTCTTTCTCAGTCTGACTTATTTCACTTAGCATAATAGTCTCTAGGTCCTTCCATGCTGTCACAAATGGTAAAAATTCACCCTTTTTTATGGCTGCATAATATTCTGGTGTGTGGGTGTGGTTGTGTGTGTGTGTGTGTAACATCTTATTTATCCATTCATCTATTCATATCCTTTTAATGCTTTCCTTTTTGTGAAGGTAACTAGAATTGGACAGATTTGAACCAACATCACAACTCTTGTGTAGTTTTAACACACAATGTCAAATAATGCCCATTTTTTGAGCATTAGTATCAGTGCTTAGAATTGTGTGCACTAAAGCATGTGTGACTAGAAAATACCACTAATTTTTCCAAATACGATGTATAATTTTGTATACAAGGAAATCAGCAAACATCAACTTATGTACCAGTTATTCTTAAACAGTGCTGTATTTCTTTCATCATCTAAGCTTTTTTTCATATCTGAAAAAAAGTACTTGCCACATAGTGAGACTTTGATAAATGTTTATTGAATGAGTGTGTTTCTTCTACGAATACTTCACTTTTCCATTGAATCCAACCATGATTTATATTTCTGAGAATGTGAATCACACAGGTGGCTTTTACTTTACAAGGTACCACCCATCCACTGAGAAGAGTTAAGGACTTATAATCAAAGCAAAATGTTAACCATTTTTTAAAAATTCTTTTTAACAATATATATTTTGATATGGAGATACAACTTTCCAGCTATAGAAAGTATAAGTACATAAGTGTAATGTACAGCATAGGGAATACAGTAAAGGTTAACCATTTTTTCAAAAGGAAATTTGTAAGAGCTGAAAATATTTAAAAAACGGATTCTTAAAAAGATTGGACTGCCAACTAGAAATTTTGACCCCTGTGTGTGTGTGTGTGTGTGTATACACACATCCACAGAAGTTGTATATATATATGTAAGAAGTGTACACCCCAGTGTGGAAGACCCATGTCACGGGCATATATACATATGCGTGCTCACCTGAAAAGTGCTAGAAAGTGTCAGTGATGTGGGTCTTCCCCATTGGGGTGCACACCTCCTGCATACACACTCACTCTCCTGCCTTCCATTCCTCAGTTTAATAACAGGGAAGTGTTAGTGACAGCACTCTGGATGATATTAATTGCCATGCCCAGGGAAAAAGGCAATTTATCAGATAACTGGGTCCCAAGCCATACAGGGCCTTAGAGATTAAAATGATCACCTTGAATTGCACTCAGAAGCTAAAAGGCAATCAGCCCAGATGGCAGAGCCCAGGTGTAACATGCTTCATGTCGCCAATCTAGTTAAGCAAGCAGACCACAGCATTTTCAGGGTCTGAAGCTTCCGAGGAGTCTCTTAAGTGGTGTTCCACACAAAGCTTGGAGCTTGAATTGAATACAAATTTTTCACGTGTTTGAGGATTTCTCCTAGAAGAAATGATTTTTAAAGAGAAAACAAATGAAAAACCCTATGAAATAGGCTCCAGAGAATTTGCTAAAATCAAAGGATACTGGTAAAATAAAACATGCTGTTAAAATGGTGAGTAAGAGAGAGTTTTCAAGTGGTGTGTCCGACACATCCATAGGTTCTTATAACATTCACACTCCCTTCCCAAACTGGAAAACCACTGGAGACATTAAGCGTGCTGGCTATGTCCACCTGGAGTTCATCTGCACTTTTTAATGTAGGAAATACTATTTACTATCACAATTGAAGTCAGAGCTAAACAAACTCATTTAATAATGGAAGCATGTGGAAAGCCTTCCACGGGGCACAGGGTCCTTCTAATATCCAGGGGTCAGTGTAAGAAGCACATTGGATAAACACAAGAGAATGGCTCGTGGTTTAAGTATCAGGTTCGACATTTTGAGACTCCTTTGGACATTTGGTTTAAATCCCCTCGTGGTTAGTGCAGTCTTTCAGTAGTAGATAAACTCAATTTGTGCAATGAACCGTGCTTTTCCTCTTATGATCTGCTGTTACCTGCCTCTCTGTTCTACTTTGGTGGTGCAAGAAAGTCCCCTATGTACATCTGTATCTGTAGGTTAGTAAGAGCAGTGGGAGGAGATGTCAGGGTCCTTACCAATCTACCTTCCATTTGAAACCCATAAATAAGAGAAAGTGTGCCACAGGACAGTTTTCTATTTCTAGAAAATAGAAGTAAGATGTTTTATTTCAAGTATTCAAAACCATCAACACAAGTGATCTTATTGAAATACGACAGATTTCACAAGTACTGCTTACCTTTAAAGGCATGTAGATGATAAGGAGAAACTCCTGATCATTTCTAGAAAATTCAAACTTTAATTTAATATATAATTAATGAAAGCAAGAGCAAAGTACCTGTTATTAAAAGGAACTTCATACAGTCCTTAACTGATGAAAAGGGTCATCAAAAGTTGCAAAATGCAGGAGAAAGAAACAAAACAAACAGACTAACATGGAAAGTGCTAGAAGCTTAAGCATGTAAATCTTTGCCAAGATAAGTGCTTAAAGTAGTTATTAACGCTCCTGAAAGAAACTGTCATGACATTAGATATAGAGTCACAAATGGGAGCCAAATTATCATCACACATGATAATTTCCAAGTTATTTAGAAATGACTAAGAGTCATTTTTTGAATCATCTTTCTCAGTAACACATTTATGTCACTCTTCATTGTATTCAAATTTTACAAGTTGATTAATTGTACCTAATAATTAGAATCTTGAAGTATAGTTTAAATCAAAACAGTCTTCTCATGCTTGTTCACTTTCTATCATTGCCGTATTAAATTGGTCTTTGATTTCTTACCAGCTTGAGAGCCAAGTGTACTCTTTCCTTAACTTATATTTATCTAGAAGATTTATGTATTTGTCTAGAAGACTTGAACTATTTTATGACGCTTTCTCAACAAATGCTTGAAACTAGAAAAAAACAATTCAGGTAGGCTTTGTCTCATTGACTAATAAAAGACAGCATAAATAAATGAAAATATTATAGTCTCTGACTATAGTCTCTGATCTTTAGCAAGGAAAAAACTATGTACACTGTGAAACTACATTTGTAGTGGGATACATAGTTTTATAGGGTTTGTAGCTACTCAGTCACTTGATGTCAGCTTTTACTGATGTAATGTTATATGGGTTAATACACTAAGGTTGTTAAGAGTGTAAATATTCTTTTTTTTAAGATTTTATTTATTTATTAGACAGAGGGAGACACAGCGAGAGAGGAAACACAAGCAAAGGGAGTGGGGGAGGGAGAAGCAGGCTTCCCGCGGAGCAGGGATCCCGATGCAGGCTCGATCCCAGGACCCTGGGATCATGACCTGAGCCGAAGGCAGACACTTAACGACTGAGCCACCCACGTGCCCCAAGAGTGTAAATATTCCAATACATTGATTCTCAGTATATGAACTTCTTAAAACTTCCTGCTCACATTTTTGCCCTATTTCTTTTGAGAGTTTCAGGAAGATCAAACCCATTCACCTCTTCCTTATCTTCCGATGTCCAGGATAAATAATCAGTGCTATAAAGAAAGTCTAGGGCAGTGCTGTCCAATAGTCCTTGCTGCAATCCCAAAACTGTTCTATAATTTCTGCCATTCAAAGTGGCACTCATAAGCCATGTATGGCTACTGGACACTTGAAATATAGCTAGTGAGACTGAGCAACTGAGCTTTTATTTTCTCTAATTTCAATTTGTTTAAATTTTTAAAGTCTCATCAGACTCACAGCTTGCTTATTATGTAAATAACTTTTTATTAAAACACACTTATTCCCATTTATTTACATACCTGTCTGTAGCTGCATTTTTGCTGTGCATTTAGTTGTGCTAAACAGCAGAGTTAAATAATTTCTACAGAAATTGTATGACCCACAAAATCATAAATATTTATTATCTGGACCTTTACAGAAAAAGTTTTCAGATGTTGCTCTAGAGGATTCCTTTTGGTTTTGGACTAGACAGAGACTTCTTGATACCTGATTGAGTTTTACGAGCTTTCTGAAATGGCAGAGAACCTCTAGAACAATTTTACCTGACTTCAGAGTTTAATTACCATTGCTGAGATTTCTTGATGTCTCGTGGATTCTATAGATATATGTTCCAGGCCTATTTTGTCTTTTATAACCTGTGATGGCTTTCCATGGAGAAAGGGAAAAGCTTGGGTAATTAGGGAGCACTGACTTACTGAGAAAATAAAAGACCTCTTGGGCGCCTGGGTGGCTCAGTTGGTTAAGCGACTGCCTTCGGCTCAGGTCATGATCCTGGAGTCCCGGGATCGAGTCCCGCATCGGGCTCCCTGCTCGGCAGGGAGTCTGCTTCTCCCTCTGACCCTCCTCCCTCTCATGCTCTCTGTCTCTCATTCTCTCTCTCTCAAATAAATAAATAAAATCTTTAAAAAAAAAAAAAAAAAATAAAAAAAAAAAAAAAAAAAAAAAATAAAAGACCTCTTTTATCCATCTATGCATCTCTATTGAGCACCTAGGAGGTGCTACATAACTTATTTGTTGAATGAATGAATGAATGAATAGATAAATGATGTGCATGGATGAATCGAAGAAATGAATCTCACTACACTCAAAAATATTACTAGGTGTTGGGGCGCCTGGGTGGCTCAGTAGGTTGACCATCAGCATCTTGGTTTTGGCTCAGGTCATGATCTCATGGGTCATGAGATGGAGCCCTGCGTTGGGCTCTGCACTCACAGGAGAGTCTGCTTGAAGATTCTCTCCTGCCCCTCCCCCAAGCCCCTCTCTCTCATGGGCTCTTTCTCTAAAACAAATAAATTAATCTTTAAAAAAAAATATTAGTAGGTCTATACTTGTGCTTTATTCTACTACTAAAATATTTCTAGGAGTCATATTTACTACTGAGAGGAAAGAAATCATGAGAAGGCTTATGTGTAACCACTGCGTTGTCAAAACTAGATTCAGATTATTTTATTCTTTAAAATAATTTATAATCAGAAAATGTAAAAGTCTCTTGAAAAAAAAGCTTATACCGCTAACATCTATAATCAAATGTTCTACGTGAAGAAATTATTTTCCTGGTTAAACAAATTTGGGCAACAGATGCCATTATGATGCCTATAAAAGAAAAAAATCTTTTCTTTTTCTTTGCTGAATTTTGATTGGTTGATCCTCCCCTGATCCACACACAACCATTTCTTTTTTTTTTTTTAAGATTTTATTTATTTATTTGACAGAGAGAGAGATCACAAGTAGGCAGACAGGCAGGCAGAGGGAGAGGGAGAAGCAGGCTCCCTGCTGAGCACAGAGCCCGATGTGGGGCTCGATCCCAGGACCCTGGGATCATGACCTGAGCCGAAGGCAGATGCTTAACCATCTGAGCCACCCAGGCGTCCCTCACACACAACCATTTCATACAGTTTATTAGCTTTCTTTCTTCCGGAAGTTAGTAAATAGTATACCTGAAATATGATTCTAAATCATACGGGATTTTTTTTTTTAAGTGATACCTACTTGAAAAAAAAAAGAGGCCTTGGCAGCTTTGGTAATAATCAGTTTGCTTCTTATATATGCAGACTCCAATCCCGACAATAGGATTCATTGGTAAAAAATGCAAACCAAATGTTCTACTTGACCAAAAGTTCTCAGTCAGGTAAGCTTTTGGTCATCATCATCTGGTAATGAAAAATACATTTTAGGTGGACTTTAATTTTTTTTTTTAAGATTTTATTTATTTGACAGAGAGAGACATAGCGAGAGAGGGAGCACAAGCAGAGGGAGTGGGAGAGGGAGAAGCAGGCTCCCCGCCGAGCAGGGAGCCCGATGCGGGGCTCGATCCCAGGACCCCGGGATCACGACCTGAGCCGAAGGCAGACGCTTAACGACTGAGCCACCCAGGCGCCCCGAGGTGGACTTTAATTCTTGCTTCCCTCTACAATATGACCGCTCTGTGCTTTTGAGACCTGACTTATTCTCTCCAACGTATTGGGAAAACTCCCCCTTTCTTCACCTGGCATGTTTTCTTTAAGCCATCTGAGACTTGGCTGCACCTTCTAGGCCTCCCACAGCATCCAGCAATGCATTTGTCAGGCACGAAGCTTCCTCACTGCACTGAAGTCATCTTTTAATGGGTCTTTCTCTCCGACTAGATTTCAAGCTTCTGGTAAGGTCCTTGAAGGCAAAGATTTCATTCTAGTGGTTACTTATCAAATATTAAATAGAATCTGTTCAACATATAGACAAAAATTTGTTAAAAATTACTGATGATGCAAATCAGTTTTCAGTAGGCAGGTCTCTAAATTTGTCCCCATGATAACTGGGATTCATATGAATGGTAATAGAGAGGCAGGTGTGATATATTTCTGAAACTGAAATTGTTAATGAATTTTTCAAAAAAGGCTCTAAAGTCATGATCTAATGTTTTGAAGCACATGTTTCCTGCCTCACTGTACCTCTTAAAATCTATTAACTTAGAAAACTTTGGAAACTGAGTTTGTAAACTTGATAAATTAGACAGTAAACTTACTTGACAATGTATTTTGAGTGTATTTCAGTTTTATTCCCCATTTATGAACTTTATGCAACATTTAAGTCTAATGCCTATTTCCTCTTTTAAAATTTTCTTTCGCTTTAATTTTGTCACTATTTTTTATATTTATTTATGTTCTTTTAAATTTTTCTTCCTTTTCAATTAATTCTGCCCTTAGACATGTTTTCTGATCACTCTATCAATTTCCTAAAAAAGTCACACTCTATGTAGAGTTTCTCAAATTCGGTCCCAATCACATTTATAATTATTTGCAAGGCATCTCCACTAGGCTGTCCTGCCAATATCAAAATGCAGCAAGACCTAAATCACACTTTTCATCTGCATATCCACCTCCCTCCCCAGCCATACTCTAAAGCTCCTCTGTTCCTAAATTCCATGTTCTGGTTAATCGCACAACTTAAGTTTGAACTTTGAAATATTTATTGGCACTCTCTCTCATAATAGAACATACACATGACTAAATTTATTGAGCATTTAATATGCAGGAGACAATGTGTTAATAGCTTTACATATACGGTTTTAAGTATCGTTCACAACAACCCCGTATAATAAGTATTCAGACTGTCCTCGTCTTACACATAAGATAATTGAGGCTTGCTAAGGTCACACAGCAGAGGTAATATCCAGTATTTTGTGCTTTCAACATTTATAGTTCATATCACTGGCTATGCAGAGGTGGTGAGAGAGGCCCCCCACTTCTCTTATATTCACAAATTTGAGACAGGCTGGTGAGGGGGTGAATGGTAACATGGGAAGGAATGATGCAATTATAAGCTATGGGCTGTTACCTTTTTAATGGAAGAGAAGGGGGGGTGGATCCTGGAAAAGGCTAAGTGCTCAGGGTGCTGACTGGCTACTTTTCCTCTGTGCATGCCTTGGGGAGAAGCTGAGAAAGCCAGGATGCTAGGCCAGCGGCGGCCTAACTGCCTCCTTTAGGTGGTGAGGCCTTTCTGGCTCGCCTCAGGTAGAGAACACCAGAGATATCTCTCAGCCCTCTCAGGCCGCCAGAGTTCCACATCAGGGCCAGAGGTGTGCTCTGGTGGTTCCTCCTTTAGGTCGGTGGAGATACCAGGAGGGCTGCTCCCAGTTGCCCTGCCTTCATCACAGCGGGGGGCCACAGAATGGCCACCATTCCAATCACCCCCTCAAGTCACTGCTCTTCGTGCAGCTGACCAGAGTCCCACCCTTTTAGGTGGAAGGGAGATGCTGGATTTCACTTTCTTTGTCCTTGCAGATACATACACATATCGTGAGAGGAAAGCGACGCAAGTGGCATGTCCAGCTGACAACTTTTTCCTGAGATATAAGCAAAAGGAAGAAAGACTATGACAGGGGCTTTTCCAAGTAAGCTCTGCAAAGCATGCACATCACACTGATTTAACACCATCTGTCCAGTTGCTAATCATCAAACATGCCCAAGTGTGAATCTCTCTCGGGACAAAATCTCATTATTTCCCATGTGTAAAGTACCTTTCCTTCCCACATATACCAAGACAAATTCTATGTATTCTTTGAGATTCAGCTCAAAAATCACCTCTTCTTATGACCCTTACTCTACTTTTCATCAATAGCATTTGTGTAACTGTGGCATAACTCAGTCTTTTCTGCCTTTATTTGCTGTTTTTTATGTATCCATGTCTAATCTCCCCTAATAAATCATATGTCCCCTGAGGAAATTTCATATGGTACCAGGGTTCTGAGGAAAAACCACCAGTTAAATTCCATGAAATCACAGCTTTGAAGCAATATACAACTATTACCTTTCTGAGATAGACTAGTTTAGTGCCGTAGTTTGCATTTGATCAAAGTAGCACTTTGGATGTTCTTTGGAAGGACTTTTCCCATTCTGGAAAAACTGAGGCAATATTTTTTGCTCTTTTAGCCCTGCTTTCTTTCCCATACACTGTCCCTGCCTCTGTTTCCCATTGCTTATCCCCTTTCCTCTCAAACCCGGGATTCACAGTGTACAATTTAAAGCTTTTTTTTTTTAAGATTATTTATTTATTTATTTATTTATTTATTTATTTATTTATTTATTTATTTGAGAGAGAGTGTGCAATAGAGAGAGCATGGGCAGGGGTGAAGGGGCAGAGGGAGGGGGAGAAGCAGACTCCCTGCTGAGCAGAGACCCCGATTGATCCCAGGACCCTGGGATCCCAACCTGAGCCAAAAGCAGATGCTTAACCCACTGAGCCACCCAGGCACCCTGTACAATTTAAAGCTTAAAGATAAATTGCAGTACAGTTTTAGAGACACACACTACAGAATCAGAAAGGTAGACTTATTTTTTTTAAACATTATATCTTTTTTTAAAGATTTTATTTATTTATTTGACAGAGAGAGAGAGCACAAGTAGGCAGAGTGTCAGGCAGAGGGAGAGGGAGAAGCAGGCTCCCTGCTGAGCAGGGAGCCCATGTGGGGCTCGATCCGAGGACCCTGGGATCATGACCTGAGCTGAAGGCAGACACTTAACGACTGAGCCACCCAGGCGTCCCAGAAAGGTAAACTTATTAACCATTCCATCATCCAACCATGAAAATGAAATGCTTTTGCTTCAATATGAACATTCAGCCATCATGAATATAAAGTGTTACCTTATAAAAATAGTGAAGGACAAAATTTATCCCATACTTTCAGAGTTCTTATAGAGTCCCTTTGGAAATATGTACTGAGTGCCTCAAATGTATCTTGGATGAATTTAGAGCTAGAGCAGTCTTGCACAGGTTTGACAGGAAGGATATCACATTCTATTGAATATGTTGCCAAGCAGCTGTTCTATATAATATAGGAGGACATATCACAAATGTCAAGTGACTTTGAAATTTGCCTCTTATTGGGTGTCATCTATAAGGAATAGCCAGCCTTGGGAATTAATTTTGAAAAATAATTCTATAAAAAATTCATTGACATTTTCTAACAGAAAAATTCTAGGCTGGTTAGGAAGTCTGGGCACTTTGGCAGTATAAATAAACCACAGTGGTAACAGAAGAAAAATAGAAACTTATATTCAACTACCATATCGATATTTAGAATTTGAGTTTTAAATTTGTATTTTCTTTATGCAGATTATATACAAGAACTGGAGTCAGACAGGCATGGGTTCAAACTCTGACTCAGCCAATTTTTTGCCAGATAATATTAATTTGCTTAAATTCCTTCTGTGTAAAATAAAGATAATAGCCAACATTGAGATGGAATATGAAAATATATGTAAAATGCTTAGTGCAGTATTTGGTGCTAACCATTCTTTCATGAATGGAGATATAATCACCTTTTCCCTCTTTTCCAATTTTTTTTTAACACTGCAAATCATTCAGTTGCAAATTCTCTTGGAATATTTGTAGTATATATTACATTTGTGAAGTAATTTGTAATCCTTTAAAATAAAATTTACCATACAATTTCAAAGGGTTTTTATTCCACTGCTTTGCAAAATATTAAACCCAGTTCAGATATAGAGTCAGTTCTATGATTGCCTAGTTAATGTAGGTATTGCTATGATAGTATGATAACAATTTTATTGAAAGCTAAATAAAATAATATTGACTTAAATAGGTATCTTGTTAAAAAAGACATAGAGCCTATATCTCTATGCAGAGCACATTATAACACTGGCATGTGTTCTTAGGAAGCAGCTTTTCTGAAGAGAATTATATCAATAGAAAACATCTTATGGTCTTAATCCATTTAAAAGCTAGTTAGAAAGTTAAAACATAGAATATACACAAAAAGCAAACAAATTCGTGAGTGCTATGAATTGTGCAAGACTGTTGAATTACAGACTTCTACCTCTGAAACAAATAATACATTATATGTTAAATAAAAAAGAAGAAGAAGAAGAAGAAAAAGATAGCAGGAGGGGAAGAATGAAGGGGGGGAAATCGGAGGGGGAGATGAACCATGAGAGACAATGGACTCTGAAAAACAAACTGAGGGTTCTAGAGGAGAGGGGGTGTGGGGAAGGGTTAGCCCAGTGATGGGTATTAAAGAGGGAACGTTCTGCATGGAGCACTGGGTGTTATACGCAAACAATGAATCATGGAACACTACATCAAAAACTAATGATGCAATGTATGGTGATTAACATAACATAACAATAATAAAAAAAGCAAACAAAAAATGCAGAATCAAGCTGGCTCAAGGAACACATGGACAGGCAAACTGAGGAGAAATTTAAGTAAAATTTTCTGTTAAGGTCAGTTTTGTGTGAAATTTTGATAATTAGTTGAAAAGGACAGGAGGAGAGAATGGAAATGAGTAAAAAAGACCACGTGGGAGATCTCGTCAAGATATTTTCTAGAGAAGAATGTCAACATTTGTGGATTGTAGAAATTCTGTAGCCTGAGCTAAGAGCAAACTTATCCCTCCTGGTAGATACTTTTTTTTTTTTTTAATTTTTTTTTTTAAAGATTTTATTTATTCGACGGAGAGAGACAGTGAGAGAGGGAACACAAGCAGGGGGAGTGGGAGAGGGAGAAGCAGGCTTCCCGTTGAGCAGGAGCCCGATGTGGGGCTCGATCCCAGGACCCCGGGACCATGACCTAAGCCGAAGGCAGAGGCTCAATGACTGAGCCACCCGGGCGCCCCCCTCCTGGTATATACTTTTAAGAATTTGTGTTAAGCAATGTGGATCAAATCAGAATTTAAGAATTTCAAAGAGAAAATGTTTCTGATATTCACATTTTTTCCAGCTTTTCATGGTAGTATACTTCCGTTTCTACAAAGGAATAATGAAAACAGACCAATGAGGTAAATGCATTAATTAGATATTCATAAATTTTAGGAAGTAGCCTACTATGACAAAAATACCATAAAGGACTTAATGCTTTAAGCAAAAATTTGTAAGTGAATTCAAGAGAGAGGGGGAGGGAAAGAAAGGAGAGAAAGGAGGAGGAGAAGAGAGAGAATAGCTGATAAATGACTAGGTGGGGAGTGTTTGCTATCACTCATAAATTAAATACCTAAATATTATACAAGCATTTTAGTTGTATTCCTGAAAGAAATAGGTTTACATAAGACTGATTTGAAAAACTGTTGATTGCTTTCCTAATAGAATAGATTATTTACATTTAAAAATATATTGCTAAGTTGACTAAGAAAGAGATTTTCATGTAAAATGTTAAGAAAGAGACTTTGTATTTCATGCAGAAACACGTTTTGTTAAATTCTATGCCTTGGTCCAAGAAATAAGCAAACAAAAAGTATTGGGGCTAAGAATATTAAAAGGAAACATTTCCCTCTCCTTTTTCATTATGAGAAAAAAAAAGCTAAAATAATTTGTGTGAAAGTGGACAGATAATTCATTCAGTGAAAATCTGGGAATAGAGGCACTATGTATGTAAACTAACCAGATGTTTATGATTAGTTCCTAGTTAACATCATCCAGCTGGCTAAGGATGATTTTTATGGAGGAGGAGCATTGTAGAATGCCACATGTTTATATAAATCATGAGTACAGCAGTCATGATCCTGGGGCAAAAGAGCTACACATCCCATTTTGGGTAACCTCTTCAAATCACACCATATAACATAAGAACAGCCATTACTCCCCGACACAGTATCTGTTTCCAGTTTCCTCTAACATTTTGATGGGTGTCATTATGTGTCAGCCTGCATTCTGTTTTCTTATGTTATAACACATCCTATGGATTTTGTACCAGGTGAAGTCCATTACAAAGTTTTGCATTCATATCACAGGGTTGGGAAAACATATGACCCTTTTTTTACATTAAATATTTTCTTTGGAAATAGGTTGTTGACTTATTGTTCAGATATTTGAATCAATGTCTATATTTCAATTTCGATTAAAAAGCCAATCTTAACTAAATGTGATTCAGTTAGAGCTTTGTTTTTATCCCATTCAAAGATGAATATGTATATTTTTACACCAAATATATAAATATAAAATATATATTCAAGAAAGAAAGAGAGAAAGAGGAAAAGGAAAGAAAGAAAGAAAGAAAAGAAACAAAGAAACAAAGAAAGAAAGAAAAGAAAGAAAGGAAGAAAGAAAGAAAGAAAGAAAGAAAGAAAGAAAGAAAGAAAGAAAGAAAGAAAGAAAGAAAAGAAAAGAAAAGAAAGAAAGGAAGGAAGAAAAGAAAGGAAGGAAGGAAGAAATGAAGGAAAGAAAGGAAGGAAGGAAGAAAGAAAAGAAAGAAAGAAACAAAGAAAGAAAGAAAAAGAAAGAAAGAAAGAAAGAAAGAAAGAAAAGAAAAGAAAGAAAGGAAAGAAAGAAAGGAAAGAAAGAAAGAAAGAAAGAAAGAAAGAAAGAAAGGAAGGAAGGAAGAAAGGAAGAAAGAAAGAAAGGAAGGAAGGAAGGAAGAAAGAAAGAAAGGAAGAAAGGAAGAAAGAAAG
>NC_058404.1:111991827-112011785 GCF_002201575.2 Neomonachus schauinslandi | reverse complement strand
AGGAAGAAAGAAAAGAAAGAAAGAAACAAAGAAAGAAAGAAAGAAAGGAAGGAAGGAAGAAATGAAGGAAAGAAAGGAAGGAAGGAAGGAAGGAAAGAAAGGAAGGAAGGAAGAAATGAAGGAAAGAAAGGAAGGAAGGAAGGAAAGAAAGGAAGGAAGGAAGAAATGAAGGAAAGAAAGGAAGGAAGGAAGGAAGGAAGGAAGGAAGGAAAGAAAGGAAGGAAGGAAGAAAGAAAAGAAAGAAAGAAACAAAGAAAGAAAGAAACAAAGAAAGAAAAGAAAAGAAAGAAAGGAAGGAAGAAAAGAAAGGAAGGAAGGAAGGAAGAAAAAGGAAGGAAGGAAGGAAAGGGAAGGGAGGAGTAAAGGGATGAAGGAAGGGAAAGAAGGAGGGAGGAGAAAGAAAGGAGAAAAAGGGAAAGCAAAGGAAAAAATGGCCATTTTTTATTGAAAAATAAGAAGTTCCATTCAAATCATGGTTTCACTAATGGTAATAACGGTTAAGTTTTCCCTCAATATTTTATCACAAGCATTTTACTATGTTGTTAAAAACTCTTTAAAATCACTGTAATGGCTATAAAATATTTCATTTGATGAATTAGATAAAAACTAAAAAGATCTGAATAAAGTATAAACTTTAGTTTATTGTCCATTAGTTGTGACAAATGTACCACAGTAATGTAAGATATTACCACAAAGGAAAACAGTGTGGGTTATACTGGAACTCTATACTACCTTTGTAGCTTTTCAAAGACAAATTTCCAACTAAAACAATTCTAAAATAAAAACGTTTATCAAAAACTTACTTAGCAATTCTCAAAAATAAATAAATAAATAAATAAATAAATAAATAAATAAATAAATGTTAATTACTTAACAGTTCTTTTTTAAAAATTTAATGCCAATGTAGTTAACATACAATGTTATATTAGTTTCAGGTGTACAATATAGTGATTCAACAATTCTATATATTACTCAGTGCTCATCAAGATAAGTGTATGTACTTCACAATTCTTAAAATTAGGCATTTAATATTTTTTTCTATAGCATCACTATGAACACGAAAATTTTTTAGTATTTTTTATCATTTCCTATTCCTTGATGTGTAGTTATATCAAGGTATGAATATTATGAATACATGCACAGACTTTTGCAGAAAAGTTGTATGCATTTACATTCTAACCAATAGCTTATAAGAATTTCCTTTATACTGTATTTTTCCCCAGCCATTCATTATGAAAATTTTCAAACATACAACAAAGTTAAAAGAATTTTACCTGAACACCATATATCTACCACCTAGATTCTCCCACTTAATGTATGTATTATGGCCATCCCTCTACCAATCTATTTATACATCTTATTTGAATGCATTTCAAATAAATTCAGACCTCTGTTCATGTGCCAAAAAATACTTCAGCATGCACATCTTTACTCAGAGTTTAATGTTTAAAATATTTTCACATGAAATTTAAAATGAAATGCACAAATCTTAATATTATATACTTGACAAATGTATATACTTGGGCAACTAAATCCCCTCTCAAGATACAGAGAGTTGTCATCAATCTCAAAATTTTCCTTGTGCTTCTTGCCAGTCAATCCTCACTCCCATTTCAACCTCCACCCTGAGGCAACTACTGTTCTAATTTTTCCACCACAGATTAGTTTTGCTTGTTCTAGATCTTAATATAAATGAATTCATACAATATGTACTCTTATGTAAGACTTCTTTCACTCAGCATAATAATATTTTGGAGCTTGATCTATTCTGTTACATCAGTTTGTTCCTTTTTATTGATGAATACTATTCTATTACAAGAACATACCACAGTGTGTTTATCCATTTTCCCACTGAGGAACAAGTAGGCTATTTCCAATTTGGAGTATTATAAATAAAACCACCATTTATAATCATTTCGTGATTATAGATTTATAATTATTTTGTGACAAAAAATATAATTATTTTGTGAATATAGGGTTTATCTCTCCTGGGGTAAAATTTCTGGGTCATAAGATACATGTAAACTTAGTTTTATAACTGATAGCCAGAGCTTTGTCTAATATGGTTGTATCATTTTACATTCACACCAACAGTGTATATGACTTTTAGTTGTTCTGCATCCTCACAAATATTTCATACTATCGGATTTTGAAACATAGCCATTCTGGGTGGGCATGCAATGGTATCTCATTGTGGTACTAATTTGCATTTTCCTGATGACTAACAATGTTGAACACATTTTCATATCCTTTGTGACCATTGATAAATCTATTTTGTAACTGTTCAACTATTTTGTCCATGTTTAATTGGGCTATATGGAATTTTTATTTTTTAACATTAGGAGCTTGTTATGTCTTGGATACCAGTCTTTTGTCATATATATAGAGAATATTTTCTCTCCATCTAAAGCTAGTCTATTCATTTTCTTCACAGTGACTTTTGATGAGCGAAAGTTCTTAATTTTAGTGAAGTCTAAAGTATTGATATTTCCTTTATGTTATTGCTTTCTGTGACCTAAGAAAACGTTGCCTAACAACAGGTAGCAATGATATTCTCCTATATTTTCCTCCAAAAGTTTCACACTTTGACCTATTACATTTAGATCTATAATCATTCACAAATTTATTTTTGTGTATGTTATAAAGTAAGGATTGAAAGGGATTTTTTTTTTCTATATAGACATTCTTCTCCTCTTTTAATTTTATTTTGCTATTCTTTTTCTATCTACTTAAGGTGAAACCACAGGCCATTTAGACTTTCTTATCTACTAATAAACAAATATAGAGCTTTATGTTTTCCTTTTAGTACTATTTAGCTGCACAAATTCTGATCTTTTGACTTTTTACTATTACTCATTTTATAATATTTTTTAATTTTCCTTGTGATTTCTTTTTGATCCTTGGATGATTTGGAAGTTTGTTGTTTAATTTCCAAATATTTAGTGTTTCCTAGAGATCTTGATATTGATTTGTAATTTTATTCCATTTTGATTAGATACTATATTGTTTATGATTTTATTGTAAAAACTTATTGAGATTTGTTTTATGGCCCAATGTATGCTCTATCTTGCTAAATATTTCATACACAATTGAAAAGAATATGTGTTCTAAGTATAGTGTTCTATAAATATAAATAGATCTAATTGATTGAAAGTATTTTTCTTATCTTCCAGGTCTTTGTTGAATTACTTTCTACTCTTCTCAATTTCTGAGAGAAAAGTGTTTAAAAAAATCTTCAACTCTGATTGTTGTTTTTTCTATTTCTCCTTTTATTTCTGTTGATTTTTAATTCCCATATTTTAAGGTTCTATTATTAGGTAGATATATATTTGTAATTGTGTCTTCCTAATAAAATAATAGAATTATTATTATGAACTATCCCTACTTATCTCTGGCAATACTTCTATTTTGAAGTCTATTTTATCTTATATTAATATAGCCTCTCCAGCCTTTGTTTTTTTAAGATTTATTGATTTATTGATTTATTGATTGATTTATTTATTTATTTTAGAGCAAAAGAGAACATGTGAGCAGGGGGAGAGGTAGAGAGAGAGGGAGAGAATCTCAAGCAGACTCCCTGCTGTGAAGCCCACCAAGGGGCTCAATCTCACGACCCTGAGACTATGACCTAAGTTGAAATCAAGATTTGGTCACTTAACCGACTGAGCCACCCACACACCCCTCTAGTTTCCTGTGCTTACTATTTGTATATCTTTTTCTGTCAATTTTATTTAGATATATATTTGTGTTTTTATATTTGAAGTTCATTTCTACAGACAGACCAGAGTTAGGGCTTATTTTTTGAAGTTGTTGCTGTTTTAATCGACTTTAACAATCTTCGTATTTTTACGAATATTCCATTTATAATGGAATATTAATATTCCATTAATATTTAGAATAATTACTGACATAATTGAACTTAGGGTTACCATTGTTTGGGGCTCCCTTTTCTTTTTCTTTTCTGTTTGTTACCTGTTTTTTGTTTCTTTGTTTCTCCTTTCAGCCTTTTTTTTTTTTTGA
Source organism: Neomonachus schauinslandi (assembly GCF_002201575.2). Classification (NCBI taxonomy): domain Eukaryota; kingdom Metazoa; phylum Chordata; class Mammalia; order Carnivora; family Phocidae; genus Neomonachus; species Neomonachus schauinslandi. The sequence continues at coordinate 112,007,765 of NC_058404.1, read as the reverse complement.
GTACTTAAATACATTTTAGATTTTTATTCTAATTTATCTTTAGGCTTTTTAGCTACCTGTCTGCATTACTTTTGTTGTAGTTTTGTTATTATTGATCTGGAGATTTTAATATGCATTCTTAATTTTTCATGGTCTACTTAAAGTTGATATTTTACTATTTATGTAAAATGTAGAAAACTTGCAATATGTAAACCCATCCACCTCAATTTAGATGCTAGAGCTTAGTCAAGCTAAGAATTCAAAGATACATAATCCAAATCTTGCTCCTGGGATAATATCCTAAAGAAATGTTCACACAAATTGGTAATGAAGATATTTATATTATAAAGGTCTTTCTCATAGCAAGATTGCTGTAGCAGGGAGATAGATGCAAATTAGATGCCCATGAGTGGAGGTATGGATAAACAAAATTTGGTGAATCACTGTGTTTTGTAGCAATTAGATGCAATGGATGAATTATACATTAAGCAATATCAAAAGATCTATAGTGCATATCATTTATGTCCTTTAAGGTATGTGAAACAAAATAATAACATATTAATAAAAAATATTCTGCAAATGTAATAGCATGTTGCTGACAAAAGAGTGAAGAATAAGGATAAAAGGGAATAAAAAAATAAGTAAAAAGGAGAAAGAAACTTACACAAAAATGAAACATATACAATAAAGTCTAATGTGTTCCTTACTTTCTTTTTTCATTCTATGGATTAAAAAAATTAAGATATGGTTAGAAATTTACATGCATTAATTTCAAAAAAGGGAAAAAAAGTAAAATTTAGTACATATGTTTGACACATTAGTGTCTGTTCATTGCATAAATAATATCAATTATTTAAGTCTTGCTCTTTTGTAATGGTTTTATTTCAGTTAGATGATATAATTGATGGCCACTTAAGCAAAAAGTAGTCACAATTTCTGTTCCTCAAAGAACACACTTGGTAGAGATTCTAAAATAATTTTATTTTACCAGTACCAAAATGTGGAGTCTTGTTATTATACTGTTTATATCATAAGGCATAATGCAGGTAGCTAGCAATCTAAAGTGAATTCAGCCATAGTTACACTTAATCATTATCATTCTCCTCTTTATTGCAAAGTACATTGAGGAAAAATTTGGAGATGTTATTTTCCAAATACGCTCTTTTTTTCTATTGAAGGAGGTTAAAGCTCTAAAAGGAAGGATTATATAAAATGTTCTTAAATTAGTTGGAAAAAATATTGTATGAAAGAGCAAAAGAAAGTGTTAGTATATTATTTCTTATCTATCTGAATCTCAATCATTTTGGATTGTTCTTGCTTTAACATAATTTACTGGGAGTTTACACTTATAACATTACTCAGTAGGGCATCTCCAAAAACATATGTAAATTTCAGAGATATTTGCACAGCTTAGCATTTCTTGTCTTTCAGTGGTATAGAACACAGTTCTGAAATTAGTAGTCTGTTCTAATTGTGACTCTGAAATACATAGTCTAGTTGAATCATTAACAATGTCTGTTTCCTTTGTGTGAGAATATTCATTTTCCCAAAAATTACAACAAAAGAGGAATTAACAAGCATATTCCTATTCTGAGAACTAACTTCTTTGTATTTCTCAGGTCTTAAAGAGAGGAAAAACTACCACAAAGGTTAATCTTAAAGAAAAATATTTTTGGTGGGGCGCCTGGGTGGCTCAGTCAGTTAAGTGGCTGCCTTGGGCTCAGGTCATGATCCTGGGGTCTGGGATGGAGCCCCACGTCCGGCTCCCTGCTCAGCGGAGAGCCTGCTTCTCCCTCTCCCTCTGCCTGCCACTTTGCCTGCTTGTGCTCTTTATCTATCTGTCGAATAAATAAATAAAATCTTAAAAAAAGAAAAGAAAAATATTTGGGGGCACCTGAGTGGCTCAGTTGGTTAAGCATCTGCCTTTGGTTCAGGTCATGATCCCCTGATGTAGCCCCTCATTGGGCTCCCTGCTCAGTGGGGAGTCTGTTTCTCCCTCTTCCATTGCCCCTCCCCCTGCTCATGCTCTTTCTTGTGCTCTTTCTCTCAAATAAATAAATAAAATCTTAAAAAAAAAAAAGAAAAATATTCTGAATCACAAACTATTCAATTTTATCCTTTCAAAAAATCATTTTCATTAGATTTCTAATCTTTCATAGTTGGTATAGGATCTCCATAGCGCATGTTAGTTACTTGTCTTGACTGTTGACAAAATAGAGTATATTTATAAAATTATGTCAGCAAGTATTTCCTTCTCGTTTTTCAATTTGAAATATATAAACCTTTTCCCAGAATATAAGCAACAATGTATTTGGCGGGAGGCAGGGGATGATCTTCTGGAGGGAATTTAAAAATACATATTTTTTTCAGCGTCAGGGTTAGATATCTATTCTGGGAGAGTATAACTTAGAGGTTTTGAATAGTAAGTGGTGAAATGTCATCCCATTATCCGCCTCATATAAAGAATGGATTTGGTAATGGTGACAGCAGTAGATAGAAAAACCAAATAGAAGAATAATTGGTTTGGATTTCTTTTTTGAGAAATAACCCTAAACTTCTGATACAAATAGTGTCTGAATTCTCAGTAAATGGCCTAAGAAAATTGATTGATATATGGAGCTTCCCAAAAAACAGGTCTATAGAGTAATCTCATGAATATACCAATATGTATGTAATGGTTACAAATACTCCCTTTGGAGAAATGTGTTGAGGGGAAGGGGCCAAAAACTTTTTTTTTTTAAAGATTTTATTTATTTATTTGAGACAGAGAATGAGAGAGAGAGAGCACATGAGAGGGGGAGGGTCAGAGGGAGAAGCAGACTCCCTGCCGAGCAGGGAGCCCGATGCGGGACTCGATCCAGGGACTCCAGGATCATGACCTGAGCCGAAAGCAGTCGCTTAACCAACTGAGCCACCCAGGCGCCTGGGGCCAAAAACTTTTAAATACATGTGATAATTTGTGGACATTGAGACAGAGAAAGGACAAAATGGCTTCTCAAGAGTCATTGTAAAGTGAGTAATGTAGCAAGAGTATGCAGAAAAGTAAAATGTCGAATCACCAAGTTGTACGTCGGAAACTAATAAAACATTGTATGTTAATTATACTGGAATTCGGAAAGGGAAGGGAAGGGAGGGGAAGGAAGGAAGGGGAGGGGACAGCAGGGGAAGGGAAGGGAGGAAAGGGGTTGTGATGAAAAGCATGGTAACTTCCCAGAGGAAGTGCAGCTGGCAAAAAAATCTTCACATTAACGGAGCTCTCAGAGATATTCCATGGCATTAAAAGTATGAAGGATAGAGATGCCTGGGTGGCTCAGTCGGTTAAGCCAGAAAAGTATAATGTGAGAATAGCATGAAAAGGAAAATCAGAGAGAGCGCCTAGTCACTGGCATGGAGAAGTGTCGTTAAATGCAAAGGAAGCCTAATTCTTAATTGGAGCCCTTTCACATATTTTCCCAGGAAGGAAACCTAACATCCCTATATGGAGCAACTAAGATTTGCAATGCCTCATTATGTTTCTTTTTAGCGGTCTCTAGCATTTGAAAGAAGGAAACTTGCAAAATCAGAGATGTGGTTCTCCCACTAAAAATGAGTTCTTGGAAAATCTCAGTAACTCGCAGGGTGAGTGCCAGTGCTCTAGTTTAGATTAATTTCTAACAACGTTCCCTGCCACTACTCTTGGCTCACTTCCTTTCCTACTGCATCAGCCCCATTCTCATTCCTCTGCATAACCTCAGACTCATCCTTCAAACCTAATTATATAGCATAATCCAAACCAGGACCCATGAATCAATAAAGGGCACTTGTCACTTTTTCTACAGAAAGAACCGAAGGGCTAATTTTACATTAAGTAACTGTCTTTTTTTCCCCTTTGAATTTCAGAAGGGAGAATTCTCTCTAGCAGAAGAGTAGGAAAATTAGAGGAACAACATTAACTCAAAATTGGAACTTTTTCCATCAAACTCTGATTTTTGAAATGTGGGTACATTTCTATATTGTGATACATTAAAAGGGATTGATCTAGTAAAAAAATATTATGCTTTGACACTTCCAGAATTAGAATATAAATGGTCAAAATCTATTTAGCTTGCAAACGATTTCTCATATTAATACAAAATATTAATCTCTTGAGTTATAAACGTATTCCTGATTATCATCCAAATAACAAACAAATAAAAGATTTCCCCCAGCTTCATGACTTTAAATACCATATATGCTAGAGGGCGCCTGGGCGGCTCAGTGGGTTAAGCGTCTGCCTTTGGCTAAGGTCATGATCCCAAGGTCCTGGGATGGAGTCCCTTATCGGGCTCCTTGCTCAGCAGGGAGTCTGCTTCTCCCTCTGCCTGCCACTCCCCCTGCTTGTGATTTCCCTCACTCCCTCTCTCTCTCTGACAAATAAATAAATAAAATCATTTTTTAAAAAAAGTATGAAGGATAAAATGTTGGAAGCTGATCCATACTTAGAAAGAAATATGACAGTACACTAATGGATAGAAAAAATGCTCGCTCTGTATTTTAAGTTATATGATAAAAAGTCAGGCAGCGTTCAATGTATTCTTGGCAAGTTTTTTTACAAAGACATAAAACATTTTAAATTTCATGGATTCTAATGTTTTGAATTACAGTGTACTAAATAAATGGTAGGTTTACTTTTTCATTTCCCTATTTTTTATAAATGGCAGTAAGAGAGTTTTTAATGTTTTCATACAAAAATTTCTTAAATATGGGGCAATTTTAATTTTTTCTCACTGATTATTAAAAATCAAGGTGTTAGCATACACAGACACTTTCACAGTCTGAACTACCATACCAAGTGAGGGTTGCTTGTATTTTATATATGCCATTTTATAGTTTTAAAATAAGTTTAATGATACTAATTTAATTTATGCTCTTGAACTATGATTATCTCTATGTCACAGTTAATGCAGCTAGGGCCCTTGAACTCTAGTTATATACCCAATATAAACACACTGGTAAGAACAGAAACAGACCGAATTTCAAGCCCCTACAACCATAAAATTGTTTATTTGTATAATTACTCACACTTATTTGAATATAGACTATGTGCTAGGAGCAGTGCTAGCCACTTAGGACAATTGTAGATAGGGCAAATAAAGGTTTCTTTTCTTCATAAACCTTATTGTCATCTGTACATTTCTGTTCCTTACTTTCCTGTAGAAAAAAATTAAATTCCGTAGGGGAAAAAAATTATGGCAAGAAAATAACACATTACACTGTCATTTTGTTTAACACATTCTAATATTTTCTCAATGTAAGCTTTAGGTCAGATTTCTTTTAGGTCAAAAGCTAGTAACTCATTTGAGAATAATATATGCTTGATTAGGGGTACATAACCGTTTTTTAAGATTTATTTATTTATTTATTTATTCAAGAGAGCGAGAAAGAGCAAGCAGAGGGGAAGAGTAGAGGGAGAGGGACAAGCAGACTCCGAGCTGAGCACGAGCCCCGTGCAGGGCTCAATCTCATGACCCTGAGATCATGACCTGAGCAGAAACCGAGTCATATGCTTAAGCATCTGCCACCAGGCACCCCAAGAGTACATAACATTTATTATCTTGCTGTTTGGATGTTTCTAAAGTGTAATGTGCCATACACTTTCATTCATATTAAAGATAAATGTATTCTGTACTTGATCTCTAAGTGGAAGGCTCAAGCTTGTTCCAAAATGAATGATAAATCTTTGGAAACCTAAAATATCTGGCACTATATATCATATTTCAGTTCAAGGTATTTTTCTAAAGATTTATTTATTTATTTATTTGAGGTGGGAGGGGCAGAGGAAGAGAGAGTCCCAAGCAGACTCCATGCTAAGTGCAGAGGACCCGGGGCTGGATCTCACAACCCTGAGATCATGGACCTGAGCCAAAACCAAGTCCAACAACACTTCACTGACTATACCACCCAGGTGTTTCTCAGTTCAAGCTTTTGATATTGCTAATTAAATGACCTACAAATGCCAATTCTTTTATGTAAGACATAAGATATTTAACCTAAATTTCAACCGTGAAGATTAAGCCCATTTTAACAGATTATAAAATGTTAAATTATCATTGGGCTCTATAATAATGATGAATAACTTAGAATAACATATATAATGTTGCAGTAATTTCCCAGTGTCTATTTTCTGCTCAGAGGCACTATTAAAAGCTGACACCACTCAATGGACTCAAAGTCATAACATATATAGTACATATATGCTCAAATATATATATACTATATATACACTATTTATATATATTAGATATGTATACATTTATATATAAAAAGAGATCATACAAATGTTGAAAAAAATCTGAATATAAGATTTAAATACACATGGATATGTGTATCTGTGATAGCTAAGCCAAAAATATTGTTACAATAAAATATGATCATTTTAAATTTTGCCTTATAATGAATTTCTTTGCCATTTATAATAAACCTAGGCAGATAATGATTTTTATTCATATTTTCTTTCCAATAATTATAATTTCAAACTATTTAATATCCCCCACTTCATAATATTTGACAAAGTAATACTAAGGTCTACATTTACTTATAATTTTTTATGGATTTGTGTTTATTCTTGTACTCAGTAACTGATCTCCTATATCTCCATTAATTAACCAGATGATAATAACGGGAGAGTCAAATCTTGCTTTTCTGTATAATATTTCAGTTTTAGAGAGTACCCGTATGCTTTGATCCTCAATATCAGGAGCATTATGTAGGATAAACATTATACCTGGCTAAGAAAATGAGTTTAAAGCAAAGAAAACATTTTAACTGATTATGCAGTAAAAAACATTACCGAGTTCAGAATCTTTTATTCTTTGTATGTGATCCTGTCATTTTTTATTTCATTATGTAAATCAGGTTTATACTTACCTAATACTGTTGATATAAAAGAAACCTTTAATATCAAACATTTGTCTAAAAGTAGTTCATTTTGAAGGGGGGGAATCGGAGGGGGAGACGAGCCATGAGAGACTATGGACTCTGAGAAACAAACTGAGGGTTCTAGAGGGGAGGGGGGTGGGGGGATGGGTTAGCCTCATGATGGGTATTAAAGAGGGCACTTACTGAATGGAGCACTGGGTCTTATACACAAACAATGAATCATGGAACACTACAGCAAAAACTAATGAGGTAATGTATGGTGACTAACGTAACATAATAAAAAAATAAATTGAATAAAATAAAATTTTAATTATCTCACCACAAAAAAAAAAATAAAATAAAATTTTTGTCATACATTTATTTACAAATTCCTATTGTGCTTCAATCACTCTAGCAGATTATGAAAATACAAAAGTGAGGGCGCCTGGGTGACTCAGTTGGTTAAGCAACTGCCTTCGGCTCAGGTCATGATCCTGGAGTCCCGGGATCGAGTCCCGCATCAGGCTCCCTGCTTGGCAGGGAGTCTGCTTCTCCCTCTGACCCTCCTCCCTCTCGTGCTCTCTGTCTCTCATTCTCTCTCTCTCAAATAAATAAATAAAATCTTAAAAAAAAAAAAAAAAAAAATACAAAAGTGAGTAAAGTTCCTGCCATGTGAATATAATCTATAAGATAAATATCATAATAGAAATTTGTACAAATTCTCATGGAAGTAGACAGGAGGAAAGTTTTCACTGAGTTGAGGAGAGTTCTGAAAGTTCCTTTTGTGATCATGTAAGTTTGTTCAGTTTAGATAAGCAAAGCAAACCTACCTACATATTGGAGGTTATTCTGTAAGAGCACTGTTGTGATTTTCCTTCTTAAAAAGTAGAAGCAGGGCACCTCGGTGGCTCAGTCTGTTAAGCTACCCACTCTTGATTTCAGCTCAGGTCATGATCTCTGGGTACTGAGATGGAGCCCCAAGTCGAGGCTTGTATCAGGCTCTGCGCTCAGTGGGGAGTCTGCTCAAGATTCTCTCCCTCTCCCTCTGCTCCTCTCCTCCGCCCCACCACCATCTCTCCCTCTCTTTCTCGCAAATAAATAATCTTTTTTTTTTTTTTAAGTAGAAGCATGGAAAGTTTAGGTAGTGAGAAAGTTTTGACAGAAAATGAGTAGGGAAGGAAGATACTGCAGATCACATCTTGCTTTGAGAACAACTTCCCCCTAAGAATAAATCCCAAAAACAAAAGTGGGGAATCAGACTTCCCATGAGTCGCCAGTCTGTGCATTATAGAATTTCCATCGTTCCAGAAGATTGCACCAAGCCTGTGCTGGGGCTATTGGAGGATGGCTATTGGGTTAGGCATTTATACTTGCCCCTCTTGTAGCAGTGCTCACATGTGCGCCTGCGTGCGTGCGTGTATGTGTGTGTGCGTGAGTGTCTACCTCTAATTTTAGACAGGATTCATTCACTCCATATAATGCTCGTTAAGCTTTAAAAAGTTTTATTCCATCATCACCTCTTCTTTTACTTGTTTTCTATTTTGCCAATATTCTTATTTTATAATTTTGGTTAAATTTTAAAACATTACTACTGTCTACTTCTAAGCCACGTAACATGCCATGAATTACATTTTATTTCTCCCACAATTATTTTTCTGTTTATTTTCTTTTTCTCCATTTACTTGGTTTTCTGGTATAGATATCCACTTTTCCCATATATGTCAATAACTCATCATATTCCTTGCAATAATTTCTTCAATACTCAGTTGCATCAGACAATGCACCAATTTATGTGTGTTTTTAACCCAGAGATCCCCACCCCAACCTCTCTTCCTGCTCCAATCTAGATGGTTTTCTCTCCAGATCCACTGCTCTGCAGCTTGGGTGAGTGATCCCTCAACCATTCTCCTGATTTCAGGATTTTTTGGCCTCTTTTCTCTTCACTCTGTTCTTCTTCTCCAGAGTTCCTGTTGGTCAGATGAGGGGCCATATAGATTGATCTTTGGAATTTGCTTTTCTTTTTCTTTTTTCTTTTTTTAGATTTTATTTATTTATTTGAGAGAGAGAGAGAGAGCATGAGCGGGGAGGGGTGGAGGGAAAGGAAGAAGCAGTTTCCCTGCTAAGCTCAGAGCTTGGCATGGGGCTCAATCCAGGGACTCCAGGATCATGATCTGAGCCTAAGGCAGTTGCTTAACGGACTGAGCCACCCAATACCCCCTGATCTTCGGAATTTTCTTTAACAGCTTTTTCCCTAATTTTTATCTCTGTGTCATTTTGTTCTACTTTCTGGGACATTTCCTCTACCTTAGCTTCTGGACATTCTATTTGTTTCTTCTTAATTTCAATTCTCATATTTTTAATTTCTAAGATTTCATTTTTGGAAGGAGGTGAGCTTTGTTCTTTTTCTTATAGCTTCCTGGGTTTTTTTTTTTTCCGACTATTAGTACAACTTCCTTTCTTATCTGGTTCATTATTTTAACAATTTAGTTTATTTTATATTATCCTTGATCCAATGTCTCTGCTTGTTTCTGTCTCTCTTTTTCTCTCTCTCTTTCTGTTTGTTTTGGTCTCTTTGTTTTGGAGGCTTTTGTTTAAGTATCTCAAAATGTCCTCTCTCTGTTTATAATTGAGTAAAGACCACTGAATTTCTCTGTAGGGGAAATAGGGGAGTTGGTGATCCTTCTCTATATAATGTCGGTGGTTACATTGGGAGTTCACCTGATGTCTCTGGGACACCTCATTGCTTGAGAGGATATTCTAGTTTCCTGCCTCATGAAATTTATGCCTGAATGCTGTCCTGGGAACAAGGCAGGGAGAGAGCAGAAGGGAGACTCAGATCAGTCAACATTCAGGTTTTCATCTAATCCCCTGGTGTCAGCTCTGTGCCTCGCCCTTGCTTTCAGCTATACCTGTGTCCCCAATTTTCAGACAATAAACGTCTGGCTTGTGTGTGGGTGTGCGTGAGTAGGTCGAAATGGGTTGGTAGCAGCTTGCCTGAGCAGGGTGGAGAAGGGGAAGTGAAGGCCAGTTGCATTGTCTATGGATTTGAATCTGATTGCCACTTGTAGTCACAGCCATCAGGCTTCTGCAAACACTTAGATTGGAACTGCCTTTGTTCTTGTGAGTCAATTGCAATTCTCGAATCATCTTTGCAGGTTCCTAAAATTTCTTCAAATTTATGCTATATTCTATTGTTCTATTGTTCTTGAGGGCTAATACATTTTTTTTTCTAATTTGCTGGGGTTTGATGGTGTTTTAGAAAGGAGAGAAGATGAACACATATGCTCAATCCACTATGATTATGGAGAAATGCCCTTCAATATATTTTGAAGGGGAGAAATCAAGAAGACACATTCCAACAGAGTAAAAATCTCTCCATCCTCAAGCCTGAGAGGAGTTGAGAAAATTAGGTCTAAGAATTACCTTTGGGAACATTACATTACAAATCTGAAGCTCCATATACACCCCTGACTTACTTCCCAATATCTCTCTTGTAATTTTCACAATGGACTGAATTGGCTTCACATTAAATTCAGGAAAAGTGGGGATGTCTTGAGCAGTAGCTGATATACAAGAAGAATAAGACAAAATGATACTTTACTAATTATGGGCAAATTAAAGTATGTTTATTTAAATATGCAGTATTTTGAATGACTTTTATTTACTACAATGTTATAGCTATATACAGATAGTTGTTTTCGAAATTATGATAATTGAAATATTTTGCTATCCAGATTTTAAAATGCAGATGAATCTTTATGTTTCAAGAGCTTATAGTCTTAATTTTTAGAATGAATAAAAGTCCATTTTCATATGCTTTGATGCTTCGAATGAAATAAGCAATTTGCCACTGATATCAAATAATAAATCTGAAAATATTGGTCAGATTCATAGGAATCATAAGCGTGGGTCTGTCAAAGACGTAAGGAGGTCATCTGGCATACAGAGCAGATTTCTTTTTATTGAAGTAAAATACGCCCATTTTACAGCTGAGGTAGCTGGTACTCGTGATATAGCCTCTGCCATTACCAGTGGGAGAACCTTGTCTCCAGCTTCCCTAAACCAGTGCTCTTAAGTTTCCAAGGGAAACGCTATTATGATAGAACTAGAGGAAGGACTCCCAACTAAAATAAGTGCAAGCTAGATTGTTAGAGTCCCTTAGAACAATAGAATCTGGACCACTGATTGCTCAGTGACTGAATAGCCTTTGGACATCCTCTGCCCTGGTTAAAACTTCCAGTTAATTACTCCTTCCGTTTATCTCTGCACACTGCCTCCCAAGAGCCCGTCCGGCGAGAGAACGATCTTCCCTTTCCTTTCCAACGTGTAACTCATACAGCCGTAGTCAGTGTGTGATATTTCAATTGCTAGTTTTCAAAGATGTGGGCAAATATCAACTGGTTTGGAATTGAGATACCATGATCATTTCATCTTTGATTTAGAGCACACTTTAACCTCAGGTGCCGCGAGGCAAAAGGTTAATGCATCGACCTGCTGCTTCGGGTAACCCCCTTGCCATAACGGTCTTGTTTTTTGCCCCAGCTTGGTACCTATTTCAATATACTTTACAGCTAGTAGGTAAATATGACATTCAGATTTTATTCCCAAGAGCACTGAAAGCTACTGAGATAGTACTATCTCAAATAATAGATGTTAGGGATATTTTCTTGTTTGAGGTTTATCTTTTAAAAATTCTTATTTTTTTTTCCTTATGGAATAAAATCAGAGAGTGTTGCTTTTGGTATATCAAGGTAAGGAGAAACAAATTATGTACCGATTACGTTTAAACTTTCCTTTTATAAAATTACTTAAATATTTACATCTCCTGGAAAACAATATTTTGCTATAATAATAAGTAGGTGTGTGTTTGGGGATGGTGGGGAAGTAACAGAAATAGAATAACCTCAGGAATGGAAATTATACACTTAGCCTTTATGTAATTTTAGTGTATGATTGTGTAATATGCTATCACATGTCCATCTAACATAATTACATATTGTTCATCTTAATCGTCTTGTGCTTTTGTTCTCATACATTCTATTTATTGTATTTTTCTTCTTCAGATACCTATCCTTAATATATTTACTCAGAAATACAAGTGTTGTTATAGCCAGGAATATTCCCATACTTCGAGAACCAAAATAGCAAGAAAATAGTAATTAGCACAAGACCAGTGGAATTTCTGGTGAAAGGACATGAAAATAAGGCAAATAGCGTGACTTCATTTGCTAATTGACTACTTAAATCCACACTCATGGGAGGGGTTTACAAAATGTGTATTTAAACTGGCAGGTGATGTTTCTACCACAATAATGCCATCATCATCATTCTTTCAGGTTGATGGGAAAACTAGGGGCTACTTTTCCTTCCCAGCGTGTGGCAAGCTGTGAAGCTTTAAGCTGATTAAAAAAACAAAGGCATCTCTTTTAAATCTAGAGATCTTGTCTTCAACAAGTATGAAGCTAATGTTTCTCCACAGGGAGACAAACTTGGAAGTGAGAAAACAGGCGACTTTTAACACTGTTATTGCCTTAGGCTGTTATTAATTGTTGCTCTTTATTGCTAAACTTTAAGAAATCAGTTTCTTCTTAGTTTTCCTTTTTAATTATTTTTTAAATCAGTACACATAGATAGTGAATGATCCAAATCTTGTATTTGTTCACTCATTTTTTTTTCCTTTTAGTTTCAATATTGTGAGGAAATTGAGAGCCCAGAACATCTTAACACTGCATCCATTCCTTGAGAGGATACAGAATCATAGTATTCTGAAAAAGAATGAGGCTAGCTACCTGCGAAAATATTCACTGTGGTTTAAGTTATGAACTTCCCACACAAGTTTTTGTAAACATTTAAAAATACTGAAAGATCATCATGCTATGTGTCAAAAAACAAAGGAAAAATAAAGGAGAACAATTCAGAAGGAAAAAGAAAATTACTTTCATGTGGTATGAATTTTGAGGACACAAATAGACAAAGGTAAGGGGTACAAAAAACTTTTAGGTACAATTTTTCTGCAGTTGAAAGAGAGGAAACTACAATTATGCAAGATGAAAGTATTTATTCCTTTAACCATTTATGTATTCCCCACTTTGTTTCACAAATCATTACAGACAGACATACTCAAAACTGGATATGAAAAATTTTACCCCAAAACATAGGTTTCTGTTTTATTTTTCCTTATCACTGCATGGGATCAGCTATGAATCACCAGTCAATATGTTCAATATCAAGGGCAGGATATGTTTCACAAATGTCCTAAATCTCGCACCAAGCACCATTACTGAACAGGAAATGAGTGCTTTGGTTGAGCAGGTCCAGAAGAAAATAGTATAAATTATACACTTGCATATCAATTAAGAGCAGTTAGAGGTTATTTGTGTAAATGACTTCCATACCAGTAGGTTCTGAATGATGGGGGTTGTTTGGATTTATCAATGATTCTCAATCACCTGCCCTTTAATTACAGATTGCTCTCCAAACCTATAGTTAGGAGTATTAAAGTGAATGTTCCTGTCATTTGAATCATGGTGTGGAGTTGTATGGGTCGCCACGTTAAAAGAGAATTCATTATGTCGGTTTCAGGGACTAATGTCGGTGATCACTTTCTCTATTTACTACCGTTGTATTGAGTAAATTATGCATAGCACTTCACTGAATGGCTGAAGTTAATTTAAAATAAGTACTCCTATATAATGGTAAAAAGTGAAACCGACCTGATTACTCTTGGCCTTTCCTGAATCACCTCACTGGGTTCATGTTATGGTAGTATATAATCACTTGGGCATCACATCTGGAATAAAACTACTCTATCATGATAACTTTTGAAAGATTTTATTAATCCAAGGACATAGCACATAAAACGGTTCTTACTTTTCAAGAGTTAGAAACATGAAATGCATCGCACTGTTGAGAAAAATTTTGCCCAGGATTTCCAGGACTTATCATCAGAGCTATAACAAGAGAAAATATGCGATAGTGAGTTGATACAGGAATGTGAAATGATTTGAAAAACTTGTCTTGATTTGTAGGAAAATCCAGCTACTGTATAAAATGCAAACTTAAACATCCCCACCTTCTTCTCCATCCTGTGCCGAACCCACCCAAGAGACATTGAACACCATGGATCTCGCTTCTGAAAATAATTGAAAATTAACCAAAGTGTGGCTGTGTGTGTTGGGGGGGGGGCACATGTATATAAATACTTGCAATTTGGTTATGTCGCCTCTTTAACTTAATAATATTTCTTTTAATTCCTGTAATTCTGTGTCTTATGCTAATGAAATCAGTGTGTGCTGTAAATAAACCACTCATCAACAAAATTTAAAAACAGAGCGAATGCATTTATCCAGTCTCATGTCTTTCTCTGTCTTGCCACTACCACAAATGCTTTAGATTTCTATTCGAAAACACAAGAAGATTAAAATCACAGTGTTTCATACGTATATTTTATAAAAATACCAAATTTGATTTTATTCAACAGTTAGAGAATTCTATGGATATGCTGTGTGACAATCATTGTTTTAAAATCTGTTTCAAATTACCAATAAGTCTCATGGAACCTGTGCTCCAAAGGACACACCAGGAGTATTGTTGCAGGACAACATTGAGATAGATTTCATGATGAGAACTAAATAAAACTCTGTGCGGAACAGCAGACGTTTTCCAGGGTAGGAGGAGAAAAACAAAAGAACACTTCAACTGCATTCAGTAGTAAGCTCATCTCAAGGAAATCTTTTAGGGGATTATTATACCTTAATTTCAAATTCTAATTCTGAAAATTTAGAACCACTGACTGCAATGGGTTGGTTTTGCCTACTTCCTTTTTTTCATAGTTTACTTGGAAAAAAAGAGAAGCGCAGATAAGATCTAAGGTTTCTAAAAAATGCCAAGTAAAATAACTATTCAAGGAAAATATACCATTAGGAAGGACAAAGTAGAAAAATGGAAGTCCCTGGATATGTTGAAAAGTTTTTTTCTCACACTTAACAGCATACCAGATGAAAAAGAATATGTCCATAAAATACTGAAATTAGGGGAAAATACATCATGCAACCTTAATAAATGTTGTACATAATATATATCTTTTTCTTTTCAAGATTGAAAATCTGCTAGATTTCCTCCCTTAAATATTTTCACCTACCTGACATATTTACATGTTAATTACATCCAATTCAACAGTATATTTTTGAGCATAGGGGATATTTCCTACTGGAAACTTCGCTGATAGAAAAGTGAATGGTTTTCAAAAAGACTATCTCTCAGGTGTCCCAATTCTTAGTGAACTAGCTTCTTGAACTTTTTATATTTCATGGTTTTTAAATAATAAAAGCATATTTGCAAATATGTAACAACTTCAGCATCAGAATGGAATAATATACACTTTTCGTAATTTATTATTTCCTTTTTTAAGAGCTGTATCTGTGTTAAGTACAATTAATGTCTATTCATATCTCATTTATAGATTCTATAGGTCCAGCTACAATTTTTTCGAATTTTTCTTCAGATATAAAATACCTTTACATATGGTTCAAGCTTTATGCCCAAATAGGTTTACCATATTGTAATTAAATATTCGTTTTCTCAGACATGCATATTTTATGAACTGAAAGCCATAAATCTTTCTACGAATACTGAATATGGTCACAATGTAGAATTATAAATTTTGTACTCAAAAAACAGGTATGTACAATATTTTGATGTTAATTTGGATCTGTAATCAAAGAAAAATAAACTTTAAATTTTCAATTCTATATTATAAATGTTTCCATTTTAAATTATAAATGCTTTTATTTTTAAATAAGCTCTTACAGAAAATATTCAATATTGCTAGATTTCAAACTAAAATATAAACTTTCATGAGTAAGAAACTATCCATTTCAAATTATCTACTGAACTATAAGGTTATATCAGGGAAAATATGAGCAAGAATATTTCTACCCCTCTTGGTTATAGCTAAATGTTTTCAAAATGCCTCTCAGTCTTGAGTTAAAACATTTATGCCGAGTGAGAGCATAATTTTCTTTAATTTAAATTTAATTCTTTTTTTTTTTTTTTTTTTTTTTTTTTTTTTTTTTTTTTTTTTT
>NC_058404.1:111986260-111991727 GCF_002201575.2 Neomonachus schauinslandi | reverse complement strand
TTTTTTTTTTTTTTTTTTTTTTTTTTTTTTTTTTTTAAATTTATTTTATTTATTTGAGAGAGAGAACGAGAGAGAGCACATAAGAGGGGGGAGGGTCAGAGAGAGAAGCAGACTCCCTGCTGAGCAGGGAGCCCGATGCGGGACTCGATCCAGGGACTCCAGGATCATGACCTGAGCCGAAGGCAGTCGCCCAACCAACTGAGCCACCCAGGCGCCCCTAAATTTAATTCTTAAAATTAAACAAACTGGGAATCTTTGGGAAGAGGTATTTAATATCTTGTGAGCATATTTTTAAAAGTGAAGTGAAATAAAAGGTATGTCCTCTAAAAGTTTGTTACTATTGTAATAATTCTCTTCAATTGGGTGTTGGATTCCTACTCTGACTCTACATTGACTCCACCCATCTATAAAATGTTGAATCCAATTTCTAAACCATAACTCTAACCTGTATTCTCTTTTATTGTTGATCTTGACACCCCAACAACTCCACCATACCACTCTTAACATCCATCCCTTCTTCTACCATCATAAATACTCATAGCTGTTTTTTTTCCCTATCGTGGAGATCAAAATAATAGGATTTAATTTAATGTCCTATGGCATTAAGATATTTTCAATATTTATCCTGGAAAGTAGCACTGTATATCCCCTCTTGAATTAGAAAAATTGGATCCAGCATAGAGTGTGGTATTAAGAGAGAGAGACAGAGAGAGGGGGACTGAGACATAGTGATATGATAATAAGTAGTAACTATCGTCTGTGGCATCCTGATTTATCTGGAGTTAAATGGTTGCCAAGGAGAATTCAGGTGAAAACAAAGGCAGCTTGAGCCCACAATCCATTTTAAGGATTATAGGACTTATTAGCACATTTAATAAAGGAGAGAAGTATTAGGCATGTATGAACACATAAAAATTGATTAAAGTATCTCCAATCACTGGTTTAAACAAAAACAGCAACAAAATTTGAAGAAAATGAAGAACTTCACAAAGAGTGTGCTAAGAAACTCTGGATCAATGTTCAACTATAAATATTTTGTTTCTGTCTCTGTTTTAAGTGAATAGAACTAAACCAAAAAACAAAAGACCACATTTTAAATAACCATTTTATAATCATGTAGGCAAAACCTGCCAGAAAAGAAATAGGTTTTACAGAGCCTTAAGATTAAAGAAAAATTACCTCAAAGCTTTTTTTTTTTTAAGATTTTATTTATTTATTTGACAGAGAGAGAGAGAGCGAGAGAGAGGGAACACAAGCAGGGGGAGTGGGAGAGGGAGAAGCAGGCTTCCCGCAGAGCAGGGAGCCCGATGCGGGGCTTGATCCCAGGACCTGGAATCATGACCTGAGCCGAAGGCAGACGCTCAATGACTGAGCCACCCAGGTGCCCGGACCTCAAAGCTTTTTAACTCCATAATTTCAAAATTTCTCCAAATGATCAACATAAAAATAGGGCAAAATTAAGAAAGCCTATTTCTTTACAGCGTAGTTCATAATGTTATTAGTATCTGTTCTATCTCAATTAATGATGTGCTTTGTTGGGAAAAAAAAAAAGAGGAAAAATACACTTCTTATTCTTAGGAATTTAATATTTATTTGGGTGAGTAACTCGTATGCCTATGAAGAAATCTAAAACTCAATTAAAAGAAATATAAATATGTAGAAATTAGCTTCTTCTTATCTAGTGAAGAACAAATATGTAAATGATCTAAGATTTATATGCTACTTATGAGCCTTACTGTTCACAGTAGGTATGTTTTTAAAATACCTGTATAAATTTAATTTATCTAAACTGAATAACATTTTAAAGCAGGAGATGAGATTAACATTTAAAAATATTCAAATCATTTTTTCTAAAATGTGGAAATTCCTTTACAAAGGAAATAATTATCCTGAATTATATGATTTTTAAATTTGGATTTTTTAATCAGTATATTAGTATACATTTAATTAAAAGTAGAGATCTTATATGTTTAATCTACATATGCTTGAAAAATAAAATAATTTTATCACTATAATTTTAAAGTAAGATTATATTTTTTCATTTGATCTCTCAAAAATATGTAATGAGTTGTTGAAAAGGAGATTGTCAATTCAATAACATGATTTTGACTCTTAATATTTCAAAGGCCTTATAATGCTTTCTTTAATATGTATCTTTAGTTTTACTGTCACAAAACACAGGCCAATCAGTTTTCATTTGTAAATGTAATTGCCACCACTGCATGCTCAAAAATAATAATAAATAATACTTATAATATTTATTGTGATATTTAATTATTGTGGATTGTGCATTAGTAATTAAACAATATAGTACTTAGCAACTGTTCTAATGCTTACTCTGGGTCATTGGCTATAAAGTTGATTACATTTCAAATTTACCAAGGATTCAAAGTTTTTGTCCCAAAGAGGTTAATTGGAAGCATGAAGCCTAATCAAGTCCCAATAGACTGACTCTAGAATGTTTTTACTGTTAGCAAGTTTTAACCAAATGAGAGGGAACATGTAATATTTCCTCTTCCTATCTAGATAATGCTAGCTCTCCCATATACATTCCAACTGGTTTCCAGAATTAATTTGCTAATTATGCCAGTAATTCTCCATCCTCCACCACTGACATGTATCGGGGCAGATGGGTCAAAACACAAACCTAGGCTTCCCATGGGGAAGGATATGAGTTGGCTCTGTAAGTACAGAGTTTGGGAGGTGAGAGATTACCTAAAACAGCAATTCTCAAAATTTAATATGCATACTAATTACCTGGAGAACTTGCAGAAATGTGAATTCTGATTTTAGTAGCTCTTAGGTGGGGCTTAATATTTTGCACTCTTAATAAGCTCACAGGTAACACAGACGCTAAGTCATCCATGACTGTACTTTGCATATAATCATTTCAATTCATAAATGAGAAAAATTGAGAAACCTGAGTCCTGGACAGGCTGTTTTAGAGATGGACATTGGTACTCAGCTGAATATAAGTCCAACATGACCAAAAACTTATACCTTATAGTTAATCTTACTGGAAGATCTTAAAGAACAGTAATCATGTGTTGAACATAATTTCATCAGCCATAGCACCTACCCAGGGTTTGATCTGTGTGAGGTTTATCAAATAAATATTCCCTGAAGGAATTAAACATGAAAAACTTTGCCTTTGTTTTCACCTCACTAAGTAGCTACGATCCAGCTTTAATCCTTGCCCGAGCAGCTTCTCTTCCAGTGTTCTCCGTATCAGTAACAACACCTTATCCGCACAGCTGCACATGACAGAAACTTGGAAGCCATCCATGACAGGGCCCTGTCCCAGACATCTAATATGTGGAAAATACTTATTGATTCCAGAAGAAAGAGATATCTTAAATTTGTTCACATCTGTCCAGTCTCACTGTCACCTTCCCCATCCAAGACTTTACCATCTCTCTACTAAACAATCAAAGGCTTCTTCATTGCTCCTCAAACTATCAGAGTTTCTTTCATTTTTCCCCCAACCTGAAAACCACCCGACTGTTTGCTCAATTCTGCTTTTGACCTCCCTCATCAATTCTCCTCATAGTATCCAAATAGATATTCTTAAAATATTAATTACATCTTGTCACACCCTTGCTTAAAACTTTTCAAAACTGCTCCATTGGACCTAATCTAAAGTCCAAAACACTAAAGCCCAGAATCGTTAATATTCTTGATTGATTATCTAGCATCTGCACACCTCTTAAGCCTCACGCTGAGCTATTCTCCCCTAACTCAACACTCTGACTCAGGCCTTTTTTGGTACCTCAGTCTTACATGTCCTTCCGGAAGCTCTGTCTGGAAAACTCTCTTGCCTATTTTATACAATGCAACTTCTACTCATCCTTCAGCTTAAATATTACATGCTCAAAAAGATCTTCTCTGACATCCTATCCTGCAGAGGTCATCCTGTTCTCATGATACCACATGCCTTTTATGAATCATTATAGTCAATGTATTATATGTGTATTTGTGTGATTAGTTGCTTAATTTCAATACTTCTTACTAAACTTCAATATCCATAAGGACAAGAAATGTGCATTGACCACCCCTTTATTCTCAGTCTTCTATTCTAGCTCATGAAAAATGCTTAATAAATACACTAAACAAATGAAATGATCTGTCCACGTCAAGCAGTTGAGAGCTTTCTAGAGGTATTGTAGGAGAAGATGTTCCACACTCTACTCTTTTAGTGATCATGTGAATGGCCAATTAGAAGATGAGGAAAGTCAAAGGTAAAGAAGAAGAGGGAGGAAAGAAGTTTCTTTATTACCTCAATCTACACAGTCAGGCATACATAGACTCACACACCACCACCACAACCAACAGCAACAACAACCTTAACTGTAGCCAAACTCTGGGTGCTCTATCTAAAGAAAATCATCTAACTCTCAGGGATTCATTTTCCTCATCCATCAAATAAGAGTTGTATCAAATTATACTCTAACATTTGAAGATTTCTGAGTCTACAGGCTGACGGAGCACATGGCTCTTTTCCATTCAACACTGATTTTACTTCTATAACAGCTTTTTGTCTTAAATCTTAAAACATTTCTACTCATCAGAACCACACTTTCAAGTGGAAATAACTATTAAGTAACATAACCATCATGAGCAAACATTTCATGAATTTCTTACGTGACATCAGAGATAAGAAAGTGTTATACACTAACATAGACCTGGGGAGAAATGATGCACATCCTCCTCTAACTTGTCTGCTACTTAGCAGTTTGAGCCATGCCTTCCTTCTTGAAACTTTCTCCTCCCTTGGCCACCAAGTCTCTGCTGGTTCTTCTATTTATGCAACCACTACTTTTTACAGTTACTTTATGCCAATTGATAAAAGGTACAATGTTGCTTTTAGAAATCATGAGTAGTACAAGGTATGCATTATATTTGTAATAAGTATTAAGAAATTAGCTTATTGACAATTTAATTAAGTTCTGCTTCGCAGGAAAAGAATTTGGCTCATTCTTAAAATGTGGAAAGGTCACCTGAATTTTTTGTGTCAATGTTGTATCACCTAACTTGAGTCCTTAAATGACATATGATCTTTGGTATACATGTGAATAGTGAATAGTCACATATACTATGTCCATGCCTAGAGATTTGGAATCTGTACAAACCTGAGTATTCCGTCACTAGGCCTGTGAGTCAATTTTAGAGAGGGGGGAAAAACATCACTAAATTCAAACCTGAGAGAGACAAGGTATGGAGTTTTGCATAGAATTAAAAGTGGTCTGGTGGAATGCCTGGGTGGCTCAATTGGTTAAACATCTGACTCTTGGTTTCTGCTGGGGTAGTGATCTCAGCGTTGTGAGATTGAGCCCCGTATCAGGCTCTGTGCTCAGTGTGGAGTCTGCTTAAGATTCTCTCCCCTCTCCCTCCGGCCCTCTCCCCTGTGCGTGCTCTCTCTCTCTCTTCTTTTCTCTCTGTCTCTCTTCTTTTCTCTCTGTCTCTCTTC
>NC_058404.1:111961119-111986250 GCF_002201575.2 Neomonachus schauinslandi | reverse complement strand
TCTCTTCTTTTCTCTCTGTCTCTCTTCTTTTCTCTCTGTCTCTCTTCCTTTCTCTCTCTCTCTCAAATAAATAAATAAATCTTTAAAAAAAAAGTGGTCTAGTGAGGGAATAAATACAAGGTATAACAACTTCTCAGTTTCATTTTTGTCAATCTCTCAGAAGACCTTGACCATCTAAAAAGAAATATGCCCTTGTCTGAACATGTGTCTCAAAGTATTCCAAGGTATTATAAGGAGGTATGGCCTCCTTTTCAAAGTTAAAGTTATCCTATTACTCTCCTTCCAATATGTCTCATGAAATCAGTTGATGGCATTTTCACTGTCTTGTGCTCCCATTTAGCAGCTGTGTGACTCTATTTCCTGAAGCATCGTCCTTGCCTATGGAAATTTTCGTGACTCACAGATCAATTTTCTTTCAAAGTGTTACCACATGACTGGAATTACAGAGCTTAGCTGGCTACATACTCTGAAACTTAACTACCAAAGTTCAAATTTTGGATTTCTTTCTTTCTTTCTTTTTTTTAATGTTTTATTTATTTATTCATGAGAATCAGAGAGAGAGAGAGAGAGGCAGAGGCAGAGGGAGAAGCAGGCTCCCCACTGAGCAGGGAGCCCGATGCGGGGTTCGATCCCAGGACCCTGGGATCATGACCTGAGCTGAAGGCAGACGCTTAACCATCTGAGCCACTTAGGCGCCCCGGATTTATTTCTTATTGACCAAATAAATTCGGGCAAGTTTCCCAACCTTTCTGAGTATCCACATAGGGTTATTGTAATAATTTAAAAACTGAATACAAATAAAGCACATCAGTTGAAAATATGGTAAGTGTGTGCTCAATAAAAGCTGTTATTCCCTTTTAAAAATATTTATATACTGTATATTTATATACTGTATCTCTCACAATTTTCAGAAACTTTAGTAAAATATACTATGGCATGACCCTCCCACTCTATAATTTTAGAAGTTCACATGTGTAAAGATTGAAATTTGGTGTCCAATACTCACAAGATTGAACAAGTCACCTCAAAAATTTCACAAGAAATATTTCACAGACAAATGGCTGAAAACAATATTTCCCTGTGGAAAAAAATTATATATTTTCTCTCTTCTTTTCTAGATGTCCAGGATTATGGATGTAGGTCCAAAGTGATGGGGTACAACTTTTCAACCCACAACCTGGGTTCAAAATCTGCTCTGCCTCTTTGGAGTAGAGGAGAAGAGAAGCACACACAAAAAAAGTGAAATTTGAGAGGAATTTAAGAATGAAGAGATGGGGAAAACTTATGGCATGACAGACATCATTAATTTAATATTACTTTAAAATTAACTATTTCCGGGGGGGCCCTGGGTGGCTCAGTGGTTAAGCATCTGCCTTTGGCTTGGGTCGTGATCCCGGGTTCCTGGGATCGAGCCCTGCATCAGGCTCCCTGCTCCGAGGGGAGCCTGCTTCTCCCTCTCCCACTCCCCCTGCTTATGTTCCCTCTCTTGCTGTCTCTCACTGTCAAATAAATAAATAAAATCTTTAAATGAAATAAAATAAATTTTAAAAAATAAAATTAACTATTGCCAGCATATCCATAAACCCTAAATCAGGTTTGATCTGTTACATCTTTACTAAGTTTGAAATGACTTGGGAAGTTTCAAAAAAGTGGTAGCATTTAAGATATAAAGAATGAGAAGTAAATCCTCACAGAAAAATATTAGGACTATTAATCATTTTATTATTCTTAAAATGGAAAACCTAATTAATTGCTGTCCTGTGTTCCTAGTTGTGCTTATTCTTCAGAATGAACCCTTCTTAGCTGATATTTCAAATGGGCACATGAAGATTTCTTGAACTAAATAACTAATACACCAGCACTGGCACTTAACATTTCAGAAAAAAACTCCTTAAAATTTCTTTCACTTCTTAGGTCCTTTCACTATTTAGTTTTGGTAATAGAAGTTAGATAATACCATCATACTGAATTAGGAGTAAATATTGGCTATTTTTCCCTATCGCCTTACAAGGCTAGATATTATATCATACCCTCTTGATTTATGCTGCAGGAATCCAAGAGTTTTTTGCCATTTAAGAAAACATTCCAGTAACTTCTGAATAAAAGCAATTATCTTTACAAATATAGAGCACTTGAATCACAAGCTAAAGTTGTTGTTCTCAGTATTTGAGAGGTAAATAATAAATTATGTAATTCCATAACATATATTTTTTATCCAAGGAAGGTATAATGATAATAAGAAGAGCAAATAATTTGTTGAGCATTCGCTATATATTAGGCACTGTTTTCATATAATGCTCACGTCAACACTACGAGGGAATACAATTATCCCCATTATCACTGACAGGTAATTAGCCCAACATCGCCAGCTAGTGAATGAAGGAGCAAAATTAAACCCAGATTGTGAAGCCCACAGTAAAAGTTAACCTACACTATGTCAAAGAGTGATTTATTGCATCTGTGAGAGTACACCACTCTATAGCCTCATGATTAGTTGGTTACACACTCTACTTGGGTTGGAGGTGAAAAAGAAGCCCCAAAGTAGAACGCAGCCCTAGGTGAGCCATATCTAAGTGAGTACAGTTTCCCGGGTCTTCATGGTTTTCTCTTTTACTTCTTTTATTCTTTTTTGAATAATTTCCTCTCTTTATACTACCCTGTGACGCATGCAGTGAAAGGAACCTGTGCTGCCCGCCCTTTGAAAAAGGTCCATTCCACATTTTGCTCTCCCTCATCCTCCCCTGCTGCCCTGTTTGTATGGAATTTGGAAGTTTAGGCAAACTTTGCTCCAGAATTTAGATTCGTTTTCTTTCTTTCACTTGTTGCTTTTTCTACCTCAGATTCATTTTGCCTCGTCCTTCTTGAACCCAAGCAAAACTAATGGCATCAATCCTTATTTTAATGCCCAAATTAGAGAGGTTGGGAAATGTACAAGTCTGCATTTTGTCTAGATATTGAGCTAAAGTGACAAGAAGGATCTTGTGACTCACAGGTGGTCTAGTAAATTTCACTTGGGAATTACACAGAAGCTGGTATCAAAGCCCAGTCAGAAGTTAAGAAATCTTTGGCTGATTTGCTCAGCACACACATCCCCTGAAGATCATTTTGGAAGGGGTAGCACAGGGCAGAATGTGAGGCAAGGACTCATGGGCAGGCTTGGCCTATTCACTATCTGTCTCTCCTTTTCACCATGTAGTCACCATAAATGGCAATCATGCCTATATAAAATATTTTCTTGGGCTAGCTTAATGTATGATCCCATTTTGATATTTTCTGACCACAGTTGTAGATTGAAGCAGCAGAACACACAATCTGTTTTACTGCTTAAAAGTTTTAAGACTCAAATATCCTCAATTACCCAATGTCCCTGTATGCCATAGTTATTTTCAGGTGTGTCTGTTTTGTTTATCTGTTTTTTGCAAGATAACTTTTATGCTCAATCTCACTCTGATAGGGAGCTATCGGTTTATAATCTAACAGTAAAGCAAAAATACACACATTATTTAAAATGTTAAATAGTACAACTATAAGCTATCACTACCGTAATGCTTACATTAGTACACAATGAGCAATCAAATGCCCGCTGAGAACCTAAGAGTCTGCCACAGAAGACATTGCCCTGAAGACTTATAGTTGGCTTGGGATGAACAGGAAGATTTAATGACAGTCAGGGAGAAATAAAAGCATGGCAGTTCGGAACATAGGCATAATCATCCATTGTTAATACCAGAATAATTAGTCAATTATTCGTAATTTGGTTTACTTCATAAACATTCACGTTCTAACATGCCTCAGGACCTTTGCAATCATTCTCTCTGACAACAGTTCTCTTACTTCAGATTTTTCCATGTTTGTTCCTTCTCAGTCTTCATGCCTCAGCTTATCATTTTATTCCCGCCAGCTGTCACTTCCTATCACATGAATGTATTTTCTCGTGGCGTGCACGAATGTCTAAAATGCACATTTGCTTTCTTCTTGTCTTTCACTCCTACTGGGAGTTTTTCTTTCCCAGTGCATCCCCAGTGACTTGACCAAGTGTTAAATACAGATGATCTCTGACTTACAATTGTCTGACTTATGATTTTTTGACTTCATGATGGTGTAGAAGCAATATGCAATCGTACTTCAAATCGTACTTCAAATTTTGAAACTTGATCTTTTCCCAGGCTAGTGATACGTGTTTTAATACTCTCCTGTGATGCCGGGCAGGGGCAGCAAGCCACAGCTTCCAGTCAGCCACACAATCACGAGGGTAAACAACCGATACACCTACAGCTATTCTGCACCCCTACAACCATTCAGTTTTTCACTTTCAGTAGAATGTTGGTAAATTACATGAGACATTCAACATTTTATTATGAAACAGGCTTTGTGTTAGATGATTTTGCCCAACTGCAGGCTAATGTAAGTGTTCTGAGCACATTTAATGTAGGCTAGGCTAAGCTATGTTGTTCTGCAGGTTAGGTGTATTAAATGCATTTTTAACTTAGAGTATTTTCAATTTATGATGGGCATATCAGACCTCAATCCCATTGTAAACTGAGGAAAGTATGTAGTCAGTAATTGTGAGGTGAATGAATGAGTCACAAGGACTGTTACGTTATATCCCAGTTGGGAAGGAAGAAGTGTTCAAAGGGGAGGGGAGGTAGGAACGGAGGAACTTTTGCAGAACTAGCACACTATTTGACTCACAGAAGATATTCACAGACTGTCAGTCCAACTGATACTCAGTAAATGTTCGTTGAACCCAGCTGCATTAAAGAAGTTTCAGATGATTGTGGACAGAACTGAGAACTCTAGTAGAGGAATAATGCAGAAAAACAGAAGCTGGAATCAAATTCAAAGGGATCTTAAATGTTAAGCAAAGAAGTTTGTGATAAACTAATGATAATGGGGAATAATGGAAGTTTTTTTTGATCAGTAGGGAGTTAAGGTAAAACAGCTCTAGGAATAAAAAAAGGTTGGAAATTTGAGTCATGTGGTATGGTCCACCTTAGACTAAGAAAAGAAGAGAAAGAAAAAACAAAGTCAGGAAGGGACTTACTGCAATAAACCAAACATATCATGATAGATGCCTATTCTAGAATGACATGATAGAATCAGTACCTATAGAAGAACTGGCAGGATTTTTTACCTAATTCACTATGAGAAATAGAGAAGACTAAGAAATGACAGGGGGTTTGAACTTGGATGATAGGGAAACTGAACTTGTAGAAATACAGAATATAAAATAGACCAGGTTTTGAGAGAAAATAATGATATGTAGGTAAAATGACTATTAGGCAAGTAGAAATACATAACTGGATATATGAGTTTTGAGGCTGGAGTGGGAGACATAGACTAGTATTTTCCAAAGTAAGTTCCATGGGATGTCATAAGGTGTTGAATAAGATATACAAAGAAAAGAAAAAGTAGCCACAGCCAGATAAATATAAATTCGAGAAGCGCTGAGTCAAAAAATTTCCTTACTGCAGAATGTCTGAGTCTTTAATATCCCGTGTGCCTTACAAACATCAATACAGTGGTTTTATATCGATAAAGCTTTCCAAATTTGTTCAAGCACCATTTATTTATTATGAAATATCTGTGAGGACTCCTAATCCACAGAAAGATAAAAATGGGAAAGACATAGATCATTGTTTAGTTTGCTAAGGCTACCATAACAAAATACCACAGACTGGGTGGCTTAAACAGAAATTTATATCCTCACAGTTCTTAAAACTGGAAGTTCAAGAACAATGTGTCGACAGGTTTGGTGTCTTCTGAGGCCTTTCTTTGGCTTGCTAATGAGGCTTGCAGATGGGCCTTGCAAATAGCTGCCTTCTCTCTGTGCCCTCATGTGGGGTCTCCTCTGTACATGTATTCTGTGGGTTCAAATTCCCTCTTTTTTTATGGACACCAGTCAGATTGGATTAGGGCTATCCTAAAGACCTCATGCTAACTTCATCACCTCTTTGAAGGCCCTATCTCCAAGTCTAGTCACAATCTGGGCTACTAGTGCTTATGGCTTCAACATATGAATTTTGGCGGCCACAAAGTAGCTCATAATAATGATCAATACAATGAGCATGGGTGGAAATCTCCAAAAAAGAAAGATTAAAGCCATAAGAAACTGGGTCCACAGACTGACATGGGGAAGACTCACAGGAAAAATAAAGCAAAAAGAGCCATGGAAGAGCTAAAGAAAGGACAGAAAGGTAGGACTGCCAGGATATTAAGCATCCCGGTGATGAAGTTTCCCTAGAAATACCAATGTATCCAAAAGTTATAGAGAGCAAAGAGAAAGAGATTTTAGAAGAGGTAACTTAATTAGGCAATACAGCAGTGTTGGTGACCT
This sequence comes from Neomonachus schauinslandi, assembly GCF_002201575.2. Lineage (NCBI taxonomy): Eukaryota > Metazoa > Chordata > Mammalia > Carnivora > Phocidae > Neomonachus > Neomonachus schauinslandi. The sequence goes on along the minus strand of NC_058404.1, from coordinate 111,979,913 downwards.
TTGGGATCCAAGTGAAGTAGTTTGAGATACAAGATATTAAGAACTGACAATATATTTAATTGTGAGAGACTAAATGCCATATTTGAGAAATCTGGCATTAAAAGAAAGGAAATAGCCTATAGGATAGAGTTACCATTTTAGACTGAATCATATGAAATTGTCATTTTTATAGGTCAAAAGAAAGTCAATTATCAGCAATTTCATATGATCCAACCTAAGAAATGATCTGTTTATTTTTAAGGAAGATCTAACATAGATAAGACAAGAGTAAGAAATATTGGGAAAAGTAGTACCGAAGAAGCTAGGAGTTAATAATTGAAAAGTTTGAGGAGAAACTGGGAGAATATTGGCAAAAAAATACTGAAGAAGGATCTTTTAGAAAGAAAATATTTTTTAAATAAGAAGAAAATTTGAGGGGCGCCTGGGTGGCTCAGTTGGTTAAGCACCTGCCTGCAACTCAGGTCATGATCCCGGTGATCTGGGATCGAGCTTCTGGGATCCAGTCCCCATGTGATATTCTGGATGGAGTCCCAGGTTGGGCTTCCTGCTCAGCAGGGAGCCTGCTTCTTCTCCCTCTCCCCCTGCCCCTCCCCCTGCTCATGCTGCCACACTCTCCCTCTCTCTCTCAAATAAATAAATAAAATCTTAAAAAAAAGAAGAGGAAGAAGAAGAAGAAAGTTTGAAAAATGTAATGAAGAAAGTATGAATAGATGGGCTCAATTTTTGAACTTCCAATAGAAAATTTAAAATGGAAGTCTCGACGTCTACACATTTCCTAAGTGTTCAACAAATTTCTGCAAATGTTTCTTTAGTTAGACTCTAATTATTATCTACTATTTTATTATTTTGAGAGGTGGTATTTTTATGGCATTATCTAGTAGAATATGACCTATAGCTTAAGAAAATTAAAAGGTATAAGATTTTGGGGCTCCTGGGTGGCTCAGTCGTTAAGCGTCTGCCTTTGGCTCAGATCATGATCCCAGGGTCCTGGGATCAAGCCCCTCATTGGGCTCCCTGCTCGGTGGGGAGCCTGCTTCTCCCTCTCCCCCTGCTTGTGTTCCTGCTCTTGCTAACTCTCTCTCTCTCTGTCAAATAAATAAATAAAATCTTAAAAAAAAAAAAGGTATAAGATTTCAAGTCTATTACTTTTTCTTATAAAGACAGTGATGAGGGGCGCCTGGGTGGCTCAGTTAGTTAAGCAACTGCCTTCGGCTCAGGTCATGATCCCAGGGTCCTGGGATCGAGTCCCGCGTCGGGCTCCCTGCTCTGCGGGGAGCCTGCTTCTCCCTCTCCCACTCCCCCCGCTTGTGTTCCCTCTCTTGCTGTGTCTCTCTCTGTCAAATAAATAAATAAAATCTTAAAAAAAAAAAAAGACAGTGATGATATAATAAAAATACAAGGCATTGTTCAACATTTCACATACTGCAGAGGCTATGCAATTAGCCAATGAACTTTTTCCTACCTGCTTGCACATCTCAGGAGGATTCCACAAGTTCTTACAGTAACTGTGAACTCAAGTATAGAGAAAAAGTTCTGAAAAAATTCTGCTCCAGTTGAGGTAATGGGGAGATAAGACAAATAATTGGGTTGCTATCTAAATTCTCTGCTATCAGTCACTGCATACATACAAAATTCTACTGGCACAGCAAATAAATGGTAGCTACACAAAATTTGAAGTGAGAAGTCAGAGATTTTTACTATCTTTTCCCCAAGACAGGGAGAGAACACTGATATTTTTAATGCATTTTCACTACTTTATTCCCCAACCTGGGTGAGAAATACAAAGCATAGTCACAGGAATAAAAATAGTATGTCCTTAAGCATAAATTTAATTTGACAGTTTTGAAAGGAGAATAATACTTTAAGTTAAAATATAGTATTGGCTATAATACAAAATGTATATAAACTTTAATGATAAAAACTTGAAAATACTTACATGCAGCCAACCGCATCTGGCTCTGCCTCCAGAACCCACCTCTATAGAGAGTAGGACAGATTTTTCACATATTTGTTCTCCTCTGTCACTGGACTTGCTTTCTTAGAACAATTTGAGAACTGACAAATGAAAAAAAAAATAAAAGGGTTATTGCCTATCTAAACATCCAACGTACTGTCAAGGAGTGATATTGGCATAAATGGAACACTGTTCTTCATGTACAAGAAAAGTATGTCATTTAAAAAGTTGTTCATATGAACAGATTGCTAACTTTGGTTTACCTAACACAAAATGTCTATAGCCAGACATGCATGGACATGGGTTTTATAGAATGAGCGTTAGTGTTTGCAGAATGAACTTCTCACAAGATACACAGTTAATCAAGTCCAGTTATCCAGAAAAAGAATTTTAAATTACAATACTTGAGGGGTTCCCCGGGTGGCTCAGTGGGTTAAGCGTCTGCCTTCAGCTCAGGTCATGATCGCCAGGTCCTGTGCTCGCTTCGGCAGCACATATACTAAAATTGGAACGATACAGAGAAGATTAGCATGGCCCCTGCGCAAGGATGACATGATCGCCAGGTCCTGGGATTGAGCCCCACCCACCGCAGGCTCACTACTTGGTGGGGAGTCTGCTTCTCCCACTCACTCTGCCCCTCCCCCCACTCGTGTGCATGCTCTCTCTCTCTCAAATAAATAAAATCTTTAAAAAAATTATAGTACTTGACATTAAAATTTATAATCAGTTAAAACTGGAGAACCAGCTATAGGTAAAATGGCAGGCAAACTAACCATTTGGGTAACCTAGTCCAAAGTTTATGTAGTAGAACCAATACTTTAAACTTGTCAGTGAAAAATAACAAATTTTGTTTTTTTAATCTCCCCCCTTAACGAATGTTTTGTCCTTTTAAATTTCCATGGTGACTTTCCACCAAGATATTAAGAGAATACCCTAAATGGAAAATTCTTTTAACATTTTTCAAAAAGGTCCTACAAGTAGAAGGGCACCAAGAACCACCTCTATTTTATAGATGGGGAAATTATATTCATGTGATTAAAAATTAAAATTAGAAGGGTGCCTGAGTGGCTCAGTCAGTTAAGCATCTACCTTCAGTTCAGGTCATGATTCCGAGGTCCTGGGATGGAGCACCACATTAGGATCCCAGCTCAGCGGGGAGCCTGCTTATCCCTCTCCCCCTGCTTGTGCTCTCTCTCGCTCTCTCTTCCTCTCTCAAATAAATGAAATCTTTTTAAAAAAATTTTAAAAATTAAAATTAGATTCCTCTTTCCCAATTAAATGAAGGAAATACTTATTAGGCTTTACACTAAGTTTTCACTAACATGTTGGCGATCATAGAGTTTGCATGTATATCCTAAAGGATAAATTACACGCAGAAATCAGAAATTGAACTATGTTCTCCTATGTATTTATCTGATAAGTACATTTTGGAAAGAATATATATTAGAGACTTCTGATGAAATAGGAGATAGAATCTATGTGTTCAGCAGCGAGCGATAAGTAGATGCTCAACAAACTTATTTTCCTTTCTTCATAGGGATGCAGCCAGACTACATTTCTGAGCCTCTTTTAAATTTAGTCATAGCCGTGTGTGCAAACATGACATGTAACTCCTCAGCCTGCAGGTACCTCCACCCCTAGGAAAGAATGTGGGCTCTTTTCCCTAATATGCAGAGGGTCCAGTAGGCTGCCAAGGCCCTGTTGGGTGGCGAAGCATCAAATTGAAAGGGGGCTGGATTCCCAAATGACTACATTGTGAAAAGTACCCCAGTATACTCAACCACCACCTCCATTAGACTGTGATGAATTTGCCTGTGTGAGAAAGGTAGGAATGAACTGTGTTTTAAGCCTATGAGAACTGGAGTTTATTATTATATTCAAACCACTCCACAGAACAAAATGTGTTTACCTACCACTGCCTCCATAAAATATATTGAGGTAACAGTAAATGAAAAAGAAAAGGCACAAAAGGACAAAGAAAACGGATTTGCAGTTATCAATAAATACATAAATATCTCATACTCTTTAAGAATGCTCATCAAAATTAACTTAAATGTACAATATAAGTACCTGAAATCCACAGGCCAAAGCTAAAATGTATGCAATTCAACAATCTGGTATTACATTCATCCAGTGAAGGTGAAAGTCTACTACATTAGAATAGATATTCACTTTATATTCACTAAATATAATGCACTGCATGGAATGGTGGGAAATAAATTATTTAATTTTTGGTCTTAAAACTTCCACTGAACAAGTAGTCCAAATCACCTAATTTTCTCAGGATTCAGATATCCTCTCCATATGGAATGAAAGAGGAAAAATGGGTCTGGTTACCTAGTCGGAGATGTAAAAATGAATTATTACCTCTGTAAAGTGCATTGGCTTCTTGGAAGAGATTGTTGCAACACGAACAAAAATATATATTTTTTAATTTAATGGAAGACTTTGTGTTGTATGTACTGTGTACAAAGGCCAACCCAGCACTTCCTTCCCAGAGGGGCCTTTCACCTCTCCTTTTGCGAGCATTAATGCTGTCTTGGATTAAAGAAGCACTAGAGAAATGACTTTTTCTTCTCGGCCACATATACTAGTTTCGTTGTAGCCTGGAGTGCAAGTTATTATAGTCCATCCCTCTCTAAGAAACTGTACCTGGATAGCTAATGTGCGACAACACAACAATTAGGTCCAAGGCATCCCTCAATTTCTTAAACTTTAAAGTGTACAGGAATCACCTGGGGATCTTGTCGCCAGCAGATTCTGGTTACGCAGGCCTGGGATGTGGCCTGAGAGTGCATATCTAACCAGCTTCCAGGAGATGTCAGTCTGGTTGGTCCTCAAACCACATTTTGAGTAGCAAGGATTAAAAGAGAGTGCCACCATGCGAATGTGGTGTGGGCCATGTAAATAAACATTACTCATCGTGCCAAACATTAACCACTTTTCAATGTCCATGCTAAGAATTATAACCATGGTCCCCTGATTTGAAGAAAGCTAGTGCCTTCTGGACTGAAACAACAAGTGGAGAGTGAATTGAAATTGAAAATGTATCATCTGCTTAGGTTATTCAGTGCCTTGCTGAGTTCATTCAGGATTTTTTCATCCTCCATTACCCTCATTAGGCCTCTTGGGTTAGTGCTCAGTGTTGATCTGTATCTTAGTCAAGGCAATTGTTGCTGATTAACTATAATTACTGTAATGGGGCCAGCTTTCTTTCAGAGACTAATGCCCTCAGCTCATCCCTGCATTGTTCTGCCATAAAAGGTCCCAATCTGCTAGTCATTTACTTACTTATTCTTTAAACCAACAACAAGTTGCTTCATGTGTGGGCTTTTAAATACTGTCCACTAGGTCTAAATACCTTGAGTATACCTTTTACTTTACCTTTTCTTTTTCTCCCTCCCCTTTCTCTTTTTTTTTTAAATTTTAGAACCAGAGAATGATGAGTCATAAAAAAAAAAAAAAAAACGTAGGTAGTGTTTACATACAATTCTAGAAGCAACAAAAACAAAAATTCAAAGGTACATTAAAACATCATTTAATATTTTGGAAAGATTGCAAATTTTTGCACATTAAAGATGGTAAACATAAGTAAAACAATTTACTAATTTTACTAACTTGAGGACCCATAGATATGATTCTTTACTTTTTAAATTTTTTTAAGTTTGCTTATGTAATAAATTTAGTGCATAAAGCCCTATATGTACAATGTATTTTGTTATTTTTGTAAGAAAGTTTAAATAATAAGCAAACAACATTTTATCTAAAATGCTCTAGTTTTAATCATTTTCTAACTTTACCTTTTATTGAAACACTGGGCATGGATATTTGTCATTTGCAATAGAAATCCAGTGAATGTTTATTCTTTTGACAGTGATATAATTTGGGAAAATAGTGTGGCAACTCTTTTCATGAAAATATCATGTCCCTAGCAATTGTAGTGGAGTCCAATATAAAACAGGCTAATTTTGGAAAAAATCCAAGATCTATTTATAATATAGTAAAAAGTGCTTAACATAGGTATTTTCATAATTCCTAAGACGAGCAAAATACAGACATGCTTATACAGTACTAGCAAAAGAACCAGAGACTGGTATTTGAGATGACTACACCACTAAACAAACCTCGTGTATCAATATTTTCATTTACAAAATAAATTAATATAAAAGCCCTATCTACCTCAAATAGTTGTGAGGATTAAATAAAAATGTATGTGATAACACTTGGGAAAGTTTGAGGTATATTGTACGGGTTGGACAATTGAAATTAATTCAAATTAAATAATCTCCTGAAAAATTCTGGTTTGGTTAAAACTGGAATAGAATGCTTTGGGTTTCATAGGTCCTCAAAACTCTTCGTTACTTCCAGGTTGAGAATAAGACTATTTTCTTAGCATAACATTTAATAGCTGACACTAGCAAATCAGTCTAATCCATTCTCAATACATATAGTAGTCATCTGGTTCCATACAAATGGGTTATAAACAAATCGGTTGAAAATCAATTGTCTGAAGTGACAAACTAAGTGAAATGAAATGAACTCTACAATCAAATATTCAAACTTACATTTATTTATTATTTATTTGTAATATTTTGTCCTGTGGTGTAGCCTAGCAATATTGTTGTTTTGTTTTGTTTTGTTTTGTGGGTTTTTTTTTTTTTTGGTGTCAGGCTTTATTTTATTTTATTTTAAAGATTTTATTTATTTATTTGACAGAGAGAGACACAGCGAGAGAGGGAACACAAGCAGGGGGAGTAGGAGAGGGAGAAGCAGGCTTCCCGTGGAGCAGGGAGCCCGATGTGGGGCTCGATCCCAGGACCCTGGGATCATGACCTGAGCCGAAGATAGATGTTTAACAACTGAGCCACCCAGGCACCCCAGTCTCAGGCTTTAATATTCTTGATTCACAGGTTTTATTATACATGTTTCAACCCATCATTTTAAAATCCTCCTCTTGTACTACTCCAGGTTTTATAAACTGAATTTTTAGCATTTGGTTTCATTTTTTCTGAGGCTGATTCAAATTTTGCCCCTGAATTTTCTGTGCACTTGTATAAATTTTTTAACAGTACCCCCAATTCTGATTGCCAAAGTTATGTGATATAGTTCTATTAGATCTAAAAAGTCCTTAGCATAAGACAGTATTACATATAAATGAATTCTCAAAACAAGCAAAATAGAGACATAACTATACATAGTTAGAGAAAAATACTAGTAAGGAAGAATCTTTTAAAAAGCCAAAAGTTTGTGTGTACATGCACACACACACAAAATCTAAAAACTCTACATGACACTTAAAAGGATATAAAAAATTTCAAAACTACTTCCTAGCACCCAGAAATGCAAAAAACAAAAAAGACAAAAACCCCACAAAATTGCTGGAACATATTCATTATATAGTAAGGTATGACATGATAATGATGATGATGATGGTAACAATGATGAAGATCATGCCACATGCTAATTCTTATAAATTATACTGATAAACTTTATTATTTTTTAATTTGTTTTTTTTTTACTAATTTACTGATGTACCTTTTTTGGTGATTGAAAACCTACTCATCTTTTACTAAAAGTCAGATGGCACTCCTCTGACAATATATCCTCCTTACTCCTGTAGCACCATGTTACGTAACCTATTCAACATCTAACACATTCCACTGTGGTTCTATGTTTATTAATCTATTTACTTAACATAGAAACATGTCTTACTAATAGCTTGTAGAAGAGTATGTGGCATACAGCAAGTACTCAATAAGTGTCTGATGAATTAATTCATATAAGCATACATTATTTTTCTTAAAATTACCAGGAATTATTATGTATAAAGAACTAAATTCTCACCATTTCCTTCCTAAGTACTAATGACATATTTATTACATTTCTAAACTACCAAGATATCACCTTTTCTTACTGGCATGACTTTCTCTTCCACCATCCATGTAACATAACATATGAGTAAATATTATTTCTAATAGTATATGTGTTAGCAAATATTATGAGTAACTAATATAAATGTTTGTACCAAGTGCTTACCAATATAAGGTACTAGGAACCAGTCAAATTACATAATTTTGTCATTTGTATTTAGTATGCTCTGAAGTGTCCTTGGTAAAATAGAAATAATTCTGGCTTAGGAATTAGATGACCTGATTTGTAGTCTGAACTGTACAGCTCAGTAAGTGTGAGACCTTGTGGGGATCTTATCCTCTCTGTGCATCAGTTTACTGATCTATAAAACTGTCCTTCCTAACATTACCAAGAATTTACATGGGCTAGGGTCATGTCTTTTTAATCTCTTTACATCATGCCAAGAATACAGCAGAACCCCAAGGAACATTTACTGAAAAGATAAATGAAAAATTATTGAGAATTAGTGAAGTATGTCTATTTGTAGTAGTGTTGGAGAGAGATGGCAAGGGGTTGAGTAGAGAAAATAGACATGTACATCAGTAACAATGATAGCAGATAATTCAAATAATAGAAATATATACAAAGCCACATGAAATATGGCATGGTGCACCTAAAGGATTATAGATACACATGGTTAGTTGAAATGTCTGATCTGAAAGAGGTAGGCTGGCTTCAGATTTTTAAAGACCTTGAATCATACTCCACAGAGCTTGGGATTCATCCTGTAGGTTTGTGGAAAGTCAGAATTAGGATTCAGGCAGAAGAACAACATGAACAAATATGAGCTTTAAGGGGATTTCTGCATTGGGGAGAATATACGAGAAAACAGAAGCCAGAAAAAAGAAGGAAAGAAAGAAAATTTCTTAGGGGTTTACTCTAGGAGAGTGTTATTTCATTTAATAATTACTGAATTATATTTAATATAATTATCATAATTATATAAGGAAATCATTATATATATATATATGTATTTTTTTTTTGAAAAGGCATCATAGCCATTGAGAGGCAGAAGTGGACACTGAATGCAATCAGCTGACTCCAAGGTCAGCATTCTCCCACACAGCTTATCACCCCCCTCAAGCCAGGGAGACCATCTAGGGGGTACTGCATTAATCTCAAGATCAAATAAAAATAAAGTAGTTGAACTGAGGTGGTGGCCATGAAAATAAAGAGGGAAAAGAGATTCAGGAAACATGTAGGAAGTAAGTTAACTGGATTTGGTGACTAGTTAGATATGGGGGTTAGAGAAAGAAGAAATTGAAGGTGTTTTTTTCTCAAACTTAGGGTTACTTGAAAATGTCCCAAAAAAGGATATAGTTGAAATTCTGAATAATAATACAAATTAGAGAAAGAAAAAAAAAACTTTTTTTCACACATACATATATAGAACACTATAGTAGTTTTTTTTTCTAAACTGCTATTAACAAAGAAATAATATTGGTACTCCCATAATTGAATTTGTGGTATATATGAGAACAAGTTCAAATATGCATTGTATGTTTTTAATGATTACATTATTAATTGCTATGGACTGAATGCTTGTGTCTCCCCAAAATTCGTATGTTGAAGTCTCAATCCACAATGTGACTGTATTTGGAGATGGGGCCTGGGGAAGTATAAAGGTTTTTAAGTTTTTAAGGTTAAATGAGTTTTTAAGTATTTAAGATTAAATGAGATCATGGGCTGGAGCCTTGATCCAACAGAGCTAGTGCCCTTATAAAAAGAGGAAGGGACACCAGAGCTCGCTCTCTCTCTCTCTCAATGAGAAGGCAGCTGTTTGCAAGCTAGGAAGAGAGCCCTCACTAGAAACAAACCATGCTGGCACCTTGATTTCAGGCTTCCAGCTTCCAGAACTGTGAGGAAATAAGTTTCTGTTGTTTAAGCCATCCAGTCTATGGCATTTTGTTATGGCAGCCTCAACTGACTAATACAATAATGTTTTATTAATTAATTTGACTGATATTTATTGAGTACCTTCTATGTGAGAGGCACTATGATAGATGTTACGAAGTTGAATGTGACATTGTCTCTGCCTTCAAGAAATTTACAAAGCAGCAGAGGAAATTAGAAACATAGGAAAAACCCACAGCCCCAAATCTATAATATAGACATCACAAACAAATGTCAATGATGTCATTAACTGGTCAAATGATCTGGGAGCAATTCTGGACCTTGTGCAAATTTTTCGTCATCAAGCAATTACTGTATTGCAATCTTACACTTCAGGACTTGATCCAAATTTAAGGAATTTCAAAAGCTAGGCAAAAAATTCAGTTTTTGCCTTTGAAGGTCAAAAGAAACAGTTATGACAAATGTATACATAGGTCATAATATATCAATAGATTATACAAATGACACTTACACAAAGGTGAACTTGTGGAATTAAGAAGTTACTTTGGATATCAGAGGGGTAGACGAACCATGAGAGACGATGGACTCTGAAAAACAAACTGAGAGTTCTAGAGGGGAGGGGGGTGGGAGGATGGGTTAGCCTGGTGGTGGGTATTAAAAAGGGCACATTCTGCATGGAGCACTGGGTGTTATGCACAAACAATGAATCATGGAACACTACATCTAAAACTAATGATGTGATGTAGGGGATTAACATAAGAATTAAAAAAAAAAGTTACTTTGAATAACAAAGAGGGAATTCTAAAGGAGACATCTTTTGAGTTGAGTCTTGAATGAGAGTAATTTAGGAGAAAGTTACCCAGTATGGTAACCTCATGTGAAAGGTTATTAAAAAATATATATATATATATATACATATATATGTCCTCCATATATATATCAAGCCACTAAATATAAAATAAAAGATGATCCTGAGTTATTTTCACCATTAGTGGAAATGGATATGATGCAGAAAAGAAAAGGATTTAGGAGATCACATTTCTGAGATTGTCTAAAGTTATGTATCAGTTAACAACTAAGTTAAAACTCAAAATATTTTTCCACTGGAATTTGGCCAACTAACAATTCAGAAAAGCCAACAATTTGTTTTAGTATTGGTTTCAAACTACAGGAAAATATTAATAATAGTCATCATATCATCCTATCAAACATGTAGCAGATTTCATTCCAATTGCTTGCTTAATTGTCTATGAGCTTTTTAGAACTCACTAATAAGCTCTGGGCACAAGGGCTCTGTTTACCTTGTTTACCAATGCATAGTATACAAGCAGGAATGAATATATATATATATATTTTCAAGATTTTATTTATTTATTTGACAGAAAGAGCACAAAAGCAAGGGGAGCAGCAGAGGGGGAAAGAGAAGCAGGCTTTCTCTAAGCAGGGAGCCGAACGCAGGGCTCGATTCCAGGATCCTGGGATCAGGACCTGAGCAGAAGGCAGACGCCTAACTGACTGAGCCACCCAGGTGTCCCAAGAATGAATATATTTAGTTTATAAATGAATAAATCTACAATTATTTAACTCTACAATGCAAGGCCAGAATTTAATAATATAAATTAATTGGCCTTGCCACTTTGCCTAACTAAGGTTATAATCATATTTTAACATGAACTGTATAGTGACTAACATAACACAATAAAAAAATGAAAAAAAAAGAATTTCAACATAAATTAATATAAAATTATGTAGTATTGTTAACCATTAAAGACTATTCACATGTTCTTAAAATGACTTAATATGTTGTAAGTGTACCTACAATTACTTAAATTCCTTTTGTAAAGTTGCAAATGATGCAGAGAATCATTGAGGACCAAAAACCACATTTCATGACATGGTAATGAAGGACTAGTCAAATGTTGCAATGATGGGAAGGGCATTTAGTAGTAGTTCAAAAGTAACTATATAATGTAGAAATAGATAGGCAGTGAATGTAGTTTTATTCAATAAATTCTACAAGAGTATTTAGAATAGTGTAATATATTGGGATTGCCGTAATGATTGTTTGCTCTCTTCTCAAGGATGTACAAATTATTAAGGTAATATTTAAATATTACTGACATTTGATTAAGGAAATGTAAGTCACTCTATTAGACACAAAGCATTTTTATATCATTTTTCATTTTTTAATGGGCTGGACAACAAGTGATGTTATGTCAATCAGCTTGGTTTTGAGATCTGGAAAGATACTGGATCAAGCTAACCAAATTAGAAGCTATGCATAAGGGGCGGAGAAAGATGGCAGAGGAGTAGGAGACCTGGATTTCATCCAGTCTCAGGAATTCAGCTGGATAGGGATCAAACCATTCTGAACACCTACAAACTCAAAAGGAGATCGAAGAAAAGAATAGCAACAACTCTCTGAACAGAAAAGTGACCACTTTCTGGAAGGTAGGATGTGCGGAGAAGTGAATCCGAGGCAATATTCGGGAGGACAGACGGTGGGGGAGGGGCCTCCGTCAGCCGCTTCTGGCAAGTGATAGAGTCTCGGAGCACAAAATCAGAACTTTTAGAAGTCAGCTCCGCTGAGGGACGTCACTCCAGTGGCTAAGTGGGGGGTGGAACCCTCCGGGACAGTGTGGTCTCAGGACCCTCGGGGTCACAGAAAGACCGGGGGTGCCTGAGTGTGGCAGAGCTCCCAGGTATCGGAGCGGGGAAGCCGGCTGCAGAGACGGAGCCAAGGAGAGGGCTCTCAGCTTGGGGTTGCCATAAACCGTGATCTGCAGCACAGTTGGGCCACTGCACCTCCAGCAGGGACCCAGCAAGCAGCAGATCCAGGGAGACTCCCCTTCCTCCCCTGGGAGGAGCGGTGTGGGAGCGCACCGCAGGGATCTGCTGGGTTTGGAGACTCCGCCCGGGGTCGGGTGCCAGAGATAGAAATGCTTGGTCACAGGCTGGGTGAGCACGGAGTGCGGCCAGAGACTGGGGAGACGGGAGTGACTGACTGCTTTTGTCTGGGGGCGCACTGAGGAGTGGGGCCCTGAGTTCTCTGCTCCTCTGGGGTGGAGATTGGGAGGCTGCCATTTCACTCTCGGCCTCCAAATCTGTACAGAAAGCTTGCAGGGAACAAAAGCTCCGGAGAGCAAACCTGAGGAGATTACTTAGCCCGGAGGGCAAGGGCGGGGCAATTCCGCCTCTGGCAAAGACATTTGGGAACCACGGCAACAGGCCCCTCCCCCAGAAGATCAGCAAGAACAGCCAGCCAAGACTAAGTTTACCGATCAATGAGAACGGCAGAACTCCAGCACGGGGTGAATACTGCACAGAGAATCCATGGCTTTTTTACCATGATTCTTTAGTCTTTCAAAGTTAATTTTTTTTAATTGCCTTTTTTTTTTTAATTTTTCTTTTTCCCTTTTTCAACCAACATCTTATCAATCCCTTTTTTAAAAAACATTTTTATTTTTCATTTTTAGAGTCATATTCTATCCCTTCATAGTAGTTACCCTTATTTTTGGCATATATATATATAAGTTGTTCTCTCTTTAAAATTTTGAGATACAGATTCTTCTAACAGATCAAAATATACCTTAAATCTCTAGTGTACGGCTTTGTTCTACTCTCCTGCCTGATCACATTCTCTCCCTTTTTCTTTTAAATCTTCTTTCTTCTTTCAAACAACTTCTTATCAATTCCTTTTATAAAATTTTTTATAATTTTCATCTTTACAGTCATATTCCATCCCTTCATCATATCAACCCTTATTTTTGTACGTATATAAGTTCTCTTCCTTTAAAATTTTGGGAGGCACTTTCTTCTAAGACTAAAATACACCCAAAATCTAGTGTGTGGCACTGATCTATGCACCAGCCTGATCATATTTGATCACATTCTGTTTTTTTCTGTTTTGTTCTGTTTTTGTTTGTTTTTATCTTGTTCTTTTTCTTTCTTTTTTTTTTCTTTTTCTTTTTCTTTCTTTCCCTTTCTTTTCCCCAAGCTACAGGTCTTTTCTGATTTGTTTAGAGTATATTCTCTGGGGACATTGTTACCCTGTTAGCATTTTGTTCTCTCATTCACCTATTCTCCTCTGGACAAAATGACAAGATGGAAAAAATCACCTCAACAAAAAGAACAAGAGGTAGTACTGACTGCCAGGGACCTACTCAATATGGACATTAGTATGATGTCAGATCTAGAGTTCAAAATCATGACTTTAAAGATACTAGCTAGGCTTGAAGAAAGCATGGAAGTTATTAGAGAAACCATTTCTGGAAAAATAAAAGACTAAAATCTAACCAAGTCAAAATCAAAAAGGCTATTAATGAGGTGCAATAAAAAATGGGGGCGCTAACTGCTAGGATAAATGAGGCAGAAGAGAGAATCAGTGATATAGAAGACCAAATGATGGAAAATAAAGAAGCTGAGAAAAAGAGAGATAAACAACTACTGGATCATGAGGGCAGAATTCCAGAGATAAGCGATACCATAAGACAAAACAACATTAGAATAATTGGGATCCCAGAAGAAGAAGAAAGAGAGAGAGGGGCAGAAGGTATATTGGAGCAAATTATATCAAAGAACTTCCCTAATTTGGGGAAGGAAACAGGCATCACAATCCAGGAGGCACAGAGAATGCCTCTCAAAATCAATAAAAATAGGTCAACACCCTGACATCTAATAGTAAAACTTACAAATCTCAGAGACAAAGAGAAAATCCTGAAAGCAGCTCGGGAGAAGAGATATGTAACCTACAATAGTAGAAACATTAGATTGGCAACAGACCTATCCACAGAGACCTGGCAGGCCAGGAAGGACTGGCAGGATATATTCAGAGCACTAAATGAGAAAAATATGCAGCCAAGAATACTATATCCAGCTAGGCTGTCATTGAAAATTGAAGGAGAGATAAAAAGCTTCCAGGACAAACAAAAACTAAAGGAATTGGCAAACACAAAACCAGCCATACAAGAAATCCTGAAAGGGGTCCTCTAAGCAAAGAGAGAGGCTAAAAGTAACATAGACCAGAAAGGAACACGGACAATATACAGTAACAGTCACCTTACAGGCAATACAATGGCACTAAATTCATATCTTGCAATAGTTACCCTGAATGTAAATGGGCTAAATGCCCCAATCAAAAGACACAGGCTATCAGATTGGATTAAAAAACAAGACCCATCGATATGCTGTCTGCAAGGGACTCATCTTAGACCCAAAGACACCCCCAGATTGAAAGTGAGGGGGTGGAAAACCATTTACCATGCTAATGGACACCAAAAGAAAGCTGGGGTGGCAATCCTTATATCAGACAAATTAGATTTTAAACCAAAGACTGTAATAAGAGATGAGGAAAGACACTATATCCTACTTAAAGGGTCTATCCAACAAGAAGGTCTAACAAGTGTAAATATCTATGCCCCTAACATGGGAGCAGACAATTATATAAGCCAATTAATAACAAAAGCAAAGAAACACATCGACAACAATACAATAATAGTGGGGGACTTTAACAGCACCCTCACTGAAATGGACAGATCATCTAAGCAAAAGATCAACAAGGAAATAAAGACTGTAAATGACACCCTGGACCAAATGGACTTCACAGACATATTCAGAACATTCTATCCTGAAGCAACAGAATACACATTCTTCTCTAGTGCCCATGGAACATTCTCCAGAATAGATCACATCCTAGGTCACAAATCAGGTCTCAACCAGTACCAAAAGACTGGGATCATTCCCTGCATTTTCGGACCACAATGCTTTCAAACTAGAACTCAATCACAAGAGGAAAGTTGGAAAGAACTCAAATACATGGAGGCTAAAGAGCATCCTACCAAAGAATCAATGGGTCAACCAGGAAATTAAAGAACTAAAAAAATTCATGGAAACCAATGAAAATGAAAACACAACTGTTCAAAATCTTTGGGATATAGCAAAGGCGGTCCTAAGAGGAAAGTATATAGCAATATAAGCCTTTCTCAAGAAACAAGAAAGTTCTCAAATACACAATCTAACCCTACACCAAAAGGAGCTGGAGAAAGAACAGCAAAGAAAGCCTAAACCCAGCAGGAGAAGAGAAATCATAAAGATCAGAGCAGAAATCAATGAAATAGAAACCAAAAGAACAGTAGACCAGATCAACGAAACTAGGAGCTGGTTCTTTGAAAGAATTAACAAGATTGATAAACCCCTGGCCAGACTTATCAAAAAGAGAAGAGAAATGACCCAAATCAACAAAATCATGAATGAAAGAGGAGAGATCACAACCAACACCAAAGAAATACAAACAATTATAAGAACATATTATGAGCAACTCTATGCCAGCAAATTAGATAACCTGGAAGAAATGGATGCATTCCTAGAGATGTATCAACTACCAAAACTGAACCAGGAAGAAATAGAAAACCTGAACAGACCTATAACCACTAAGGAAATTGAAGCAGTCATCAAAAATCTCCCAAAAAACAAAAGCCCAGGGCCAGGTGGCTTCCCAGGGGAATTCTACCAAACATTTAAAGAAGAATTAATACCTATTCTTCTGAAACTGTTCCAAAAAATAGAAATGGAAGGAAAAGTTCCAAACTCATTTTATGAGGCCACCATTACCTTGATCCCCAAACCAGACAAAACCCCATCAAAAAGGAGAATTACAGACCAGTATCCCTGATGAACATGGATGCAAAAATACTCAACAAAATGCTAGCCAGTAGGATCCAACAGTACATTAAAAGGATTATTCACCACAACCAAGTGGGATTTATCTCTGGGCTGCAAGGTTGGTTCAACATCTGCAAATCAATCAATGTGGTACAATACATTAACAAAAGAAAGAACAAGAATCATATGATCCTCTCAATAGATGCAGAAAAAGCATTTGACAAAGTACAGCATCCTTTCTTGATCAAAACTCTTCAGAGTATAGGCATAGAGGATACATACCTCAATATCATAAAAGCCATCTATGAAAAACCTACAGCAACTATCATTCTCAATGGGGAAAAACTGAGAGCTTTCCCCTAAGGTCAGGAACGCAGCAGGGATGTCCACTATCACCACTGCTATTCAACATAGTATTAGAAGTCCTAGCCACAGCAATCAGACAACAAAAAGAAATAAAAGGCATCTGAATCAGCAAAAAAGAGGTCAAACTCTCACTCTTTGCAGATGATATGATACTTTATGTGGAAAACCCAAAAGATTCCACCCCAAAACTGCTAGAACTCATACAGGAATTCAGTAAAGTGGCAGGATATAAAATCAATCCACAGAAATCAGTGGCATTCCTATACACCAACAGCAAGACAGAAGAAAAAGAAATTAAGGAGTCGATCCCATTTACAATTGCACTGAAAACCATAAGATACCTAGGAATAAATCTAACCAAAGAGGCAAAGGATCTGTACTTAGAAAACTATAAAATACTCATGAAAGAAATTGAGGAAGACACAAAGAAATAGAAAAACATTCTATGCTCATGGATTGGAAGAACAAATATTGTGAAGATGTCAATGCTACCTAGAGCAATCTACACATTCAATGCAATCCCCATCAAAATACCATCCACTTTTTTCAAAGAAATGGAAAAATTATCCTAAAATTTGTATGGAACCAGAAAAGACCCCGCATAGCCAGAGGAATGTTGAAAAAGAAAAGCAAAGCCGGTGGCATCACAATTCCGGACTTCAAGCTCTATTACAAAGCTGTCATCATCAAGACAGTATGGTACTGGCACAAAAACAGACACATAGATCAATGGAACAGAATAGAGAGCCCAGAAATGGACCCTCAACTCTATGGTCAACTAATCTTTGACAAAGCAGGAAAGAATGTCCAATGGAAAAAAGACAGTCTCTTCAACAAATGGCATTGGGAAAATTGGACAGCCACATGCAGAAGAATGCAACTGGAGCATTTCCTTACACCACACACAAAAATAGACTCAAAATGGTTGAAAGACCTAAATGTGAGACAGGAGTCCATCAAAATCCCAAAGGAGAACACAGGCAGCAACCTCTTCGACCTCAGCCGCAGCAACTTCTTCCTAGAAACATTGCCAAAGGCAAGGGAACCAAGGGCAAAAATGAACTATTGGGACTTCATCAAGATAAAAAGCTTTTGCACAGCAAAAGAAACTGTCAACAAAAGCAAAACACAACTGAGAGAATGGGAGAAGATATTTGCTAATGATATATCAGTTAAAGGGCTAGTATCCAAAATCTATAAAAAACTTATCAAACTCAACACCCAAAGAACAAATAATCCAATCAAGAAATGGGCAGAAGACATGAACAGACATTTTTCCAAAGAAGACATCCAAATGGCCAAAAGACACATGAAAAAGTACTGAACATCGCTTGGCATCAGGGAAATCCAAATCAAAACCTCAATGAGATACCACCTCACTCCAGTTAGAATGGCTAAAATTAACAAGTCAGGAAACAACAGATGTTGGCGGGGATGCGGAGAAAGGGGAAGCCTCCTACATTGTTGGTGGGAATGCAAGCTGGTGCAGCCACTCTGGAAAACAGTATGGAGGTTCCTCAAAAAGTTGAAAATAGAGCTACCATACGATCTAGCAATTGCACTACTGGGTATTTACCCCAAAGATACAAATGTAGGGATCCGAAGGGGTACGTACACCCCTATGTTTATAGCAGTGATGTCCACAATAGCCAAACTATGGAAAGAGCCAAGATGTCCATCGACAGATGAATGGATAAAGAAGAAGTGGTATATATATACAATGGAATATTATGCAGCCATCAAAAGGAATGAGATCTTGCCATTTGCAATGACGTGGATGGAACTGGAGGGTGTTATGCTGAGTGAAATAAGTCAATCAGAGAAAGACATGTATCATATGACCCTTCTGATATGAGGAATTCTTAATCTCAGGAAACAAACTGAGGGTTGCTGGAGTGGGGGGTGGGGTGGGGGGGATGGGGTGACTGGGTGATAGACATGGGGGAGGGTATGTGCTATGGTGAGCGCTGTGAATTGTGCAAGACTGTTGAATCTCAAATCTGTACCGCTGAAACAAATAATGCAATATATGTTAGAAAAAAAAAAAAAA